>NC_135714.1:189632973-189857973 GCF_964656455.1 Halichoerus grypus
TTCTAAGTTTAATTTTAATTTTCTTTCTGTGGTCTGTGAAACTGGAGTAAGTCCAGAATGCATTTCTGTTTCCCCCTCTACTGATATGAACAACATGCTCATTTTGCTTGCTCTGAGAATGTTGCTGTGATGAGTTCTACAAAGAATGGTTTGGGAAATTGAAATAAAATAAAAATTTTCTTCTGCTCTTATAATGAGACTATATCCTATTTCGCAGTTCAGCAAATTTGACAAATTTTTATTTCATTTGGCTTTTTGTATTTGTTTACTTGGTCTGTGTCCAAAGGTAAATATGTACATGTGCAGACCTATTCTTACTGTGTATCTTAGTCATCCAAACCCTGGATTTCTGGAAGTCTAAAAAAAGAAGCAATTATTTGATGTTGCCAGTTTGATTCCCAAATATAAAAGTTTATAAGGTTTTACAAAAACATCCCAAAGCTCTAGCCATGCATTTTAATTTATTTTGTTTATGGTAAAAATTTTCTGATAGCTTTTCAACATTTTTCAGCAGTCATCTTAAAATTGTGAACAAATCTGCCTCTTGTTATTACTCTTGGAAGAGAAGATCCTATAGGACTTTTCTTCCTTTGAAGAGTGTTTCATAAAATTATAAAATATTATCAAATCGAAAAATTAAATTTTTTATAAGTACATGTGTACTTGCATTTAACATGGAAATAGGAAAGTATAGCCATCATTAGTTATGTAAATAATCCATGTCTATACATATATGTGTATAGATATAAATATATCTTGTAATTTTTAAAATAATGTATCATGGACTTGCTTTATCATTTTTATTATTATTGAATACATGCCTCACTCTACCCTCACAGGTCAGTTATTTATATGAGCACACTGAAACTAAATGACTCACCCAAGATCACACAGCTAGATTATTTACTAAACTGGATTGTAATAAAGCAACATTTAGGCCATGTTATAGATTATTTTTATGTATGTAAATTTACTCCTTAGGCTTGATCTTTTGTTTTGTGATTAAATTTCCAAAGGGCATTTTTGACATTCACATTAGCTTATTTCAAGTGGAAATTAATTTCCTCTTGACAAGTGTTGTGAGTTTCAAAATATCCCCTGTGCACACATTTGCTGAAAAGGTTATTTGTATTACAAATGTTTGCGGCAAAGATATCTAAGCTTTTATTATGCATACATATCTTTATATACATAGTACTCATTATAAGTTTATGATATTAGTTTTCTGTAGTGACTTTTGGAAACTAGTCTACAGCTTTATGGTTATGCTGTGTGTTTCACATCTTATTTAAATGTTATTTTGGCCTTTAATTTTTAACCTTGTAAGTTTCATTACTGTGTTATACAATTTCATCTGAATAACAATACAAAAAAAAAAATTAGAACTCTTCAGTTCTAAATTCATGTAACTAGAAGTCGCTCTCCTCATCTTTGTTATTATGATCAGCACTTTAAAGCTTAAGCCAAGGTTGTTGATGGGCAGAGATCCTGAGGACACAGCTCCCAGCTGGAGGAAAGCATCAGAATGCAGGGGACAACACTTCTGCAGAGCAAGTTTCTTCATTCCAGAACTGTCTAACAGACCAAAAAAATCAAAGCATCGGGCAGGATATGTGGCAGCTGGAAAATCCCCTAACCACATAATTTAAAGCCCTTAAGATGCTTGTGGTTTAACACGTATATATCATTATTCTAAAGTTCACTAAAATAAAATGCAATTACACACTACTGACTACTATTGACTTTCTTTTATATCAGGATAATTTCGGCTGCCTTAATTCCCTCAAATAATATCTTAGAACTCGTGTGCTAAACGGAAACCCAGAGAATAATTTACCTTTTTCTTTTTGGTGAAGATATAAATGAATTAAAACTTTAAAAAAATAACCCAAGGCCCTCAAGAACTGATCATTCCCCTTGCTTTAGCCTGACTTCTTCTTTTATTAAAAAAAGATTCACTATTCAAGGAACATTTTATCTTCATTCATAAAATGGAGCCTTCCATTTCTGGGACTCATGACAAATGAACAAATGAAGGGACAAATGAAGACTCATTAATGGGGAATGTTTGAATTTAGAAGGAGAAAAAGATTTCAGATAGGTAAATTAAATAGGCAAATATACGTGCATATATGTATGTGCGTATACATACACATGCCTGTGGTTTCTTTCAGTAAGTTAATTTATAGCTTTTTTTTTTTTACATTACGAGGAAATGGATGTGTATATAAGTATGTCTTAATCTTTGCAGCAGTTCCACAGATAAAAGTCTCCACACAAACACTTGCTTTTCACTTAAAACGTATCCAGCCTTTGCCCACCTAGATCAGGGTATTTCCATTAGAAGGAGGAGGAGGGGGAGGGGAAGAAAGAGGAGGGGAAAAGGGAGGGGGAGGGGAAAGGGAAGGAGGAGGGGAAGGGGGAGGGAAAGGAGAAAGGGGAGGAGGAGGGAGAGGAGGAGGAAGGGGGAGGGGGAGGAGGAGGAAGGGGGAGGGGGAGGAGGAGGAAGGGGGAGGGGGAGCAGGAGGAGGAGAACCACCTCCGCAGGTCCAGTGTAATGCCTTGTTTTACATCAGGTGTTCTAGAAATCTGTACAAATGTGTGCAGCTGTTTCCCTTCAGGCAATGACAGTATTTATTGGGAAACCTCCCGCAATTTCATGGCTGATGACTCCTGCTCCTGTCATAAACCCTTCTGAGAGAACAGGAAGACCCAATGAGTAAGCACTGCATGCGGAAAATGTCATTGGAAAAGTAAGGTACCAGAGACAAGAGCTCTGGAGTTGAACTCTGAAGACCCCAACCAGCTCTAATGAATGTTAGATTTTGTCACTCAAACTTGGTGGCATGTTTATGCTACTTGAGCCATTTAATTTTATTTTAAACTGAGTGCCTTTACTTTAACATGAAATATCAATTAACCATTGTCAATTCCATATGCTATTTCTTTATCCCCTTTCCCTTCTAGTGGCTCTATAATAGTGATTATAGCCAGTTCTGTAAAATGCCTTGTTTTCTTCATTTTTATTAGAATAACTAATGGAATAACTTGAGATTTCAAGTTCATTAATTTATTAAAAGAAGTTCTTAGAAATTTAATATCTTAATGTTCAGAATAAGTAACTAAATAACGGGTAGCATAAGAAAATTTTTTAAAAAAGGGATAATCATTGATATATAATGTGTGTGCATATATACACACAAATGATAGGTAGGTAGAAGATATAGATAGATAGATAGGTGATAGATAGATAGCCATAATATTATTAAAGCAACATTTGCTAGCCTGGGATATATTTTCAAAAGAAAATAGAAACATATGCACCTGATTTTATTTATATGGTAAATTTTCACTTTTTTATATTAGGCAAAAGGTAATAGGGTTTTTTGTTGTTTTTTTTTTTTTTGTAGTTTCTTCAAAAGAAATAGTTAAAACCCATGTTAAGAAATCCCCTTTCTTTTTTTTAATAAGATATGAAAGTGACTTTTTATTTTATTCTATTTTAATTCCACTATAGTTAACATACAGTGTTACATTAGTTTCAGGTGTACAATATAGTGATTCAACAATTCCATCCATTATTCAGTGCTCATTGTGATAAGTGTGCTCTTAATCCCCATTACCTATTTCACCCATCCCCCCACCCACCTCCCTTCTGATAACCATCAGTTTGTTCACTGTAGTTAAGAGTCTGTTTTTTGGTTAGTCTCTTTTTTTTCGTTTTGTTTCTTAAATTCCACATATGTGTGAAATCATATGGTATTTGTCTTTCTCTGTTTGATTTATTGCACTTAGTATTATACTTTCTAGATCCGTTCATGTTGTTGCAAATGGCAAGAGTTCATTCTTTTTTATGGCTGAGTAATATTCCATTGTATATATATCCCACTTCTTTATCCATTCATCTAGTGTTGGACATTTGGACTGCTTCCATAGTTTGGCTATTGTAAATAATGCTGCAATAAACATAGGGGTTCATATATTTACCTGATTAGTGTTTTTGTATTCTTTGGGTAAATATCCAGTAGTGGAATTACTGGATCATGTGGTAGTTCTATTTTTAATTTTTTGAGGAACCTCCCATGTCTTATGCCCATTTTTCATTGGATTATTTGGTTTTTTGGTGTTGAGTTGTATCAGTTCTTTATATATTTTGGATACTAGCCCTTTATTGATTATGTCATTTGCAAATATCGTCTCCCATTCATTACATTGTCTTTTAGTTTTGTTGGTCATTTCCTTTGCTGTACAGAAGCTTTTTATTTTGATATAGTTCCAATAGTTTATTTTTGCTTTTATTTCCCTACCCTCAGGAGACATATCTAGAAAATGTTGCTATGGCCACTGTTAGAGAAATCACTGCTTGTGCTTTCTTCTAGGATTTTTATGTTTCAGGTCTCACATTTAGGTCTTTAACCCACTTTGAGTTTTTTTTTTTAAAGATTTTATTTATTTATTTGACAGAGAGAGACACAGTGAGAGAAGGAACACAAGCAGGGGAAGGGGGAGAGGGAGACGCAGGCTTTCCCATGAGCAGGGAGCCCGATGTGGGGCTCGATCCCAGACCCTGGGACCATGACCTGAGCTGAAGGCAGACACTTAATGACTGAGCCACCTAGGCACCCCTTGAGTTTATTTTTGTGTACTATGTAAGAAAGTGCATATAGCTTTCTTTTGCATATAGCTTTCCCAACATCATTTGTTGAAGAGACTCTCTTTTTCCCTTTGCATATTCTTGCCTCCTTTGTCAAAGATTAATTAACCATATAATTGCAGGTTTATTTCTGGGCTCTCTATTCTGTTTCACTGATCTAGGTGTCTGTTTTTATGCTGATACCATACTGTTTTGACTACTACAATTTTGTAGTATAACTTGAAATCTGGAATTATGATACTTTCTTTTTGTTTTTCTTTTTCATGATTGCTTTGGCTGTTCAGGGTCTTTTGTGGTTCCATACAAATTGCAGGATTGTTTATTCTACTTCTGTGAAAAATGCTATTGGTATTTTCATAGGGTTTGCACTAAATGTAGTGCAATTGCAGTTTCTTTGGGTAGCATGGACATTTAAACAGTATTTGTCCTTTCAATCCATGAGCATGGAATATCTTTCCATTTGTTTGTGTTGTCTTTGATGTCTTTTATCAATGTTTTATAATTTTCAGAGTATAGACTTTCATTTCTTTGGTTAGATTTATTTCTAGATTTTTTTTTAAGATTTCATTTATTTATTTGTCAGAGAGAGAAAGAGAGAGAGAGCACAAGCAGCGGGGAGGAGCAGAGGCAGAGGGAGAAGCAGGCTCCCCACTGAGCAAGGTGCCCAATGCGGGACTCGATCCCAGGACCCTGGGATCATGACCTGAGCCAAAGGCAGACGCTTAACTGACTGAGCCACCGAGGCATCCCTATTCCTAGATATTTTATTATTTTTGGTGCAATTGTAAATGGGATTATTTTCTTAATTTCTCTTTCTGCTGCTTTATTAATTGTGTACAGAAATGCAATGGATTTTTGTATATTGATTTTTATATCCTGTGATCTTACTGAATTCCTTTATTAGTTCTAGTAGTTTTTTGGTAGTCTTTTGGGTTTTCTGTATGTGGTATCATAAGACATCCCCTTTCTTTTGTCAGGAACTGAAATAATCCTCATACCTGAGTTTTCTATAGCTAAATCATTCCTTAGTTCTAATTTCTCTAACACAAAGCATTGGGTTATTTTCCATAGAGAAGATAGGTTTTTCTTTTGTTTTGATTTCATTATTAAGCAATGGAGAGAATCATTTGTATTCTCTGTATCTCAGTCATAAGACAGATCTTCTCAGAAAATGATTATTCCCCAAAGGTGGTACATGGTTACAGAGATGTTCAGGAGTGAAGGGACCATACCTTCTATTCTTTGTAGCTCCAAGACTGCCCAGTTCAGATTCTTGTATCTAAAGAAAGTGTAATTTCAAAGCATCCCAATGATATTGCACTAACTGAACTTTTTGTGCTGTTTTAACTTCAATTAGTGCTTATTAGGTCTGCAGGAAGCTCTGTAAAAAAAAAAAAAAATCTATCGCCATTTCAGTATGAACTTCCCAAGATGGAGTTCTTCATCTCTCTCAAAAATAACCACACCTACTTCTCTATTGTTGTTGTGATAGTTCCATTTGTCTCTCCTTCTCTGCAGCATCATTTCATTTGTTTTATTTATTGATATCCTAATATTTCAGGTCTAATTTGCAGTTTTGAAAACACAAAGATGAATGGTCCATATTCTCTGACTTTAAGGAGTTCATGGAATAATCAGAACCAAAACACATGTTCAAAATCCATTATCGTAAGTGTGATGGCACATATAAATCAAAGGGTATGATGGGAACAAGGATGCAGAATACAAACTAAGATTTGAATAATCAGGAATTGCTAAGTAAAATCACCAGTTGTGTTTTAAAGAATGAAGAGTAATTATTCAAGTGAGGCAGAAGGAGGAGATAGGGCATTCTAAACTAAGGACAAAACTTTTCTCTCTCTTTTTTTAATGAACATGAAGTACAGAGCCTGTATTGAGTACAGAAAATTGCACATATAACTAGTGTATCAAACCACCCTCCTTGGAATGAAAGTATAACATGACCCTGATATTTGCCTCTTATTATTCTTTATATTCATTTGATGAAGTTAGTTATTTCTCCTTTCTCTAGCTGAAACTCAGATGGAGTTTCCCTCATGATTTTTCCAATCAATTCCTGCAGTCAATTATTAAAAATATCCAGTCCCATAAAGTAGTCAAGATTCCTTGTTGATTTGAAGTTAAAAATTCCCTTTCCCATCTTTTTCTTCAGGTTGAAGAAGGGGATGTGCAAGTATCTTCTCTCTTGCCCGTAATATAGGAAGATTGGAATTAATTTCAAAGAAAATGTAGAGCCATTGAAAATACCTAATCAGAACAGTAGTATAGTTATATTTCAGTTTGTAACTATGCTTTGTTTAGAGAGTAGATTTAATAAAATAAGACCAGAGGCAGAAGAGAACAAAGGAGATATTTTTTTTTCCCAATTATCCATGATAGATCTAGTAGTGACAGAGAAGTAAGAAAAGGAAAACTAAGGAAGTAAAATCTGTGTGCACTGGGTGATTGTTTAGATGTGAGTAGAGAAGAACAATGTGAGATCAAAGGTAAATCTCAGGTTTTCATATTGGATGGGATGGGTGGGATCTGTTATTATCTGTTTCTGTGGAGGTACACAGAAGGTGGAATTTTAGAGCAGATGTTAAGCTCAGTTTTAAATGTGTTGAGTTCAAGGTGCGTATGAGACAAAGTGAAGAGGGACATTGGACACTCGTATCTATTACAGAAGTCTCAAGTAGAGAATAATTATGGCTGAAAACTTTACTATAGTTATAGCTATAGATATAAATACATAGAGTATACATACATATAAAATCTATATGTCTATATCTTTTTCTAGAATTTCCATTTGGTTCTTTAATGAACATTTCAGTTTTTCTGCTACAATTTATGTGTTTAATCATATTTTAATTTACATACTGAACCTAGTTATTATAAACGCTTTTAAAATCTTGTCTGCTAATTACATATGGAGCATCTCAGAGACCCCATTGATTGCCTGTTTTTATTGTAATAGTTTGAGAAATAATTCATATGATAGAATTTATCCATTTAAAGTCCATAATTTAATGGTTTTTAGTATATTCACAGAGTTGTTCATTGATTGCCTTTTGTTCTGAGTATTAGTCACATTTTAATGTTTCTTTGTATATCTAACATTGTGAATGACACTTTATAGAGACTCTGGATTCTGATATAGTCTATATCTGTATGTATAGATATACATGCATACATATATGTTTAAAGTGATAGTTAAATCCACAGAGTGGGAAAAACAAGTAGTCAAGGGAAGAAGACACACCTGGACAATGCCAATGTGTACAATGAGTGGTATACAAAGAAGACAGAAAAGAAAATGAGAATAAGTAGAGGTTATGTTATCACAGAAACAAGATATATTATTTCTAAGTTAGAAATTTATTGATTTATTAAAAATTCTTAACTTCTCAATTATGTCAAGATTACTTATGTCTATTTCATTACAAATATCATATTTGTTTGATAAAACATATTATTATAAGCACATTCATCCTTCCAGAAATTAAAAGAAAAGGCAGTGTAAATAATTTTTTTAAAAAACTTCCTTTTAAAAAAATTTCTATGACTGCCTGATAAATCCGATTACTCCTTTTTTTTGGTGGAGGGGGGACAGTGAAGGGAGAGTTGGTAACTGTGTTGTGATCAACATCTTTTCATCTCTGCTCCCCACCATTTGTGAATTTAGCCATTTAGGATGGAGGGTTTCTTCCAGAATTATAATGCAGGTGTTCTCTGGCACATTATCATTCCCTGATTTTGTATACAGACCTTGGATTTACCTCTGTTTCTGGAAGTCTGTGTCATTAGGAACGTACGTTTATCACTTTGATCTTTATCTATAATGGAGTTTTGTTGAAATCCCCACCGTAAATCATACTGGTGTTAACTGTGTGCTTTAAAGTCTTTAGGGCCATATTTTTAATAAATGGAAATTGAAAGCATCTTTATCTCAATTAAATGAGGCACAAATTTTTGTATATGAGAAGAGATATTTAAAATCACCAAACAAAAATCTTTGAGTGAGATTGGGATAATCTTGGGATAAGATTGGGATAAGTCAACTACTTTTCTGGTTGAGTAAGTATTGTCAGCTTTATTGTTACTACTAAGAATTTTATCAGCTTAGAAATTGAATTTTTATTTTAACCGTGTTTTCAGAAGAAATTTATATATTTTCTCCTATAATTTATTTGAATGAATTATTGTAAAATAAATTATTTATTGAGTGAGCTATAATAATGGCATCTACTATTTATATAGCACTTACTATAATTTTGTTCAAGTATTTAAGTAATAAAATACCAAATTTAACAATAAATACAGAAATATTGAAGTTTTCTTGTATCTATATCATGATATAGAAGATCTGGGATGGAAGGATGGATAGATGGATAGATAGATAGATAGATAATAGATAGAAAGACAGACATAAATGAAACAGTATCAGCCAGCAGATGAGAGAACCAGTCTATTTCTCAAACTGGTAAGTAATATTTCCAGGCCATAGTGTTATAACTGATTGAATACTGGTACTAAAGAGAAGAGTAAGACCTTATCATTGTCCTCAAGGGTATTTTTTCCAACTTTATTGAGATATAATTGACATATAACATGTGTAAGGTTAAGATGTACAAGATGATTATTTGATACACATATTTTGTGAAATGACTACTACAATAAAGTTAGTTAACACCTCCATCACCTCACATAATTATCATTTTGTTTTTGGGGTGAGAACATTTAAGATCTACTCCCTTAGCAACTTTGAAGTGTATAATACAGTATTGCTAACTATAATCATCATTAGATGGCCAGAACTTATTAATCTTATAATTAGAAGTCTATACTCCTTGACAAACTTTTCCCATTTCCCATCCTGTGGCAACCACCATTTTATTCTCTGATTCTGAATTTGGCTTTTTTAGATTCCACATATAAGTGATATTACACAGTATTTGTTTTTTCCCTGTCTGATTTATTTTACTTAGCATAATGTCCTCAAAGTCTATATAGGTTGTCATAAATGGCAAGATTTCTTTCCTTTTTATGGTTGCATAATATTCCACATAGATCTGTGTATATGGAATATGGAATATATGTGTGTATATATATATATATATTCCCTTTCCTCCACATCCTCACCAACACTTGTTATCTCTTTTCTTTTTGATGACAGCCATTCTAACAGATGTGAAGTAATATCTCATTGTGGTTTTGATTTGCATTTCCCTGATGATTAGTCATGTTAAACATTTTTTTCCATGTATTTGTTGGCCATTTCCTCAATTATATGCTAACCCAACAGAAAGACAAAGCTAATATATGAAATGAAAGACAATTTCTGTTAAACTCTGTGGAAACAACTATAAGAACAATAGAAGTCTAGACTTCACACTTACTGAAAATCTAATTTCTGAGAGCTTTCACATGCGTTCTCTTACTCTTCACAAGAATGCTCTGTGGTGAGGTTATTAAGGCCATTTTGTAGGTGAGAAACTAAGAAACCTGTGCTAATTCACAAACATGACTCAAATCCAGATTTATCTCATTCAAAAGCCTCTGATCTTTCCATTATTCCACTGAAGTAGAGGTGAAGGAAGCAGACTAGTTTTTTTTCCCTGTTTTTCATGTGAAAGTAGATTCTGCATGCTAAACTCTGTTTTGTATAATTGAAGCTCCTTTGGGTGGCATTATTTTGCATTTGTAAAGGTTAAAGTAATCTGTTTTTTTCTGGGGGGAGAAGGAAACTTTTTTCTTTCCAAGGATGGGTGACAACACTCTCAATTTAACCCAAAAGTAGTAGACCAGGAAGGTTTTACATAACACAACATTCCCAGTTTGCCAACCATGGATATCTTTAGAAAAGTTAAGTCAAGATTTAGACCCCAAGTATATATTCCTGCTATGAAGTTTCAGACTTCTAATTTGAGGTTTCAGAATTTCTAATACATGTTTAACCAAATGCAGATATCTATTTTTTCCTTGCAGAAAACAAAATTGTGATCTTCATAAAAAAATGCATTATGCACTTTTTATACCGCTCATGGAATCTAACATTATGCTAAGAGAGTAAAAGTTATGGTACTTGCTAAATATGTCTGGAGGCAAGAGCCTCATTACTGTCTAGCCAAATAATTATTCTACATTAAGGAACTTCAAGCCAGGCAGGAACTGTAGACAATCATGAAATGCTATTTGTGAGAAATGTAGGCCTGTCTCATATGTCTAAACTTGGGGTTATCTTTCTCACCCAAATATATGTATTTATTTTTCATATTTTTCTTTTCAAACTGTTGTCACCTTCAAAACATACTGAACATACACAGAGCTTGGTAGCCTAGCCAAAGGTGCTGCAAACGATGGAGAGTTCAAAGTTATTAAGAGGTGGTTTATACCATTGAAAGGTGTTAATTTTTAGAGCAAACTAGGTCTGAAGACATCTCAGATCACACTACATGGTAACTTCAGTATTCCCTAAAAATAGTGACAGAGCAAATCTCAGTGGATATTCAAGATTTGCCTCATTTGTAAATACTATCTTGACTATATGTTTACAGTGAATAAGAGATTGATGTTTACAGACTTCTATTAGATGCCTCTCCAGCTAGATTATACTGCTTATTATCATCACCCTTAAGATGTTTTTAAGTCAAATTTTAGAGAAAAACTGATACATTTGTTCATCACATATATATTTTTTAAAATTTTTATTGAAATTCCAGTTAGTTAACATATGGTATAATATTAGTTTCAGGTGTACAATTTAGTGATTCAACACTTACATACAGCACCTGGTGCTCATCCCAAGTGCACGCCTTAATCCCCATTTCCTGCACCCTCAACACATATTTTTTAGCACTGTGAAATAAGCCTTAATCTCAGTGCAAGAGATACCACAGAGAACAAGATACACAAAGTCCACACTCACACAGGATTTATGTTCTTATGTAATACCCATATCTGCATCCTATCTTCCCTGAAAGTCAATATTTATTTTTATTGACTGATAGTATAAATATCTTTAACAAAATATCTCATCAAATGAATTATAATGAAAGAAAATTAACTTTTGTCACCTCACAGATATGATACTGATCAATGAATAAGTGATTTAATTATTTTCATCAAATATGACTGTTATAGTTCTGCTTTCATTTTAGGTTTGGAGTACGAGTCAAAATTTACATCCATGCTGAATTTCACTCAAACTATAACATCATTTGTGGCAACTAGTTTCATGTAACAGCAAGTTTCTACTAAAGGACATTCTGGAATGTATTCTAACAAAGTTAGACTGGAGCATTACTTGTTTTCATCTGACTGCTAATAATAAAATTCCAGCCACTCTGCAAACTTTGGTCAAAAGTGAGTGTCACTTAATGGTCCAATAAATTATTTTCTATGGTGTTTCTTCCCCTCATAGTTTTTTTTTCTCACTATGAACTTTTCCTGTTTTTCGATAGTTTTCTCTTTTTTTTTTTTAGAGTTTTTATTTATTTAATTGACAGAGACAGCGAGAGCAGGAACACAAGCAGGGGGAGTGGGAGAGGTAGAAGCAGGCTTCCCGCTGGGCAGGGAGCCCGATGTGGGACTCGATCCCAGGACTCTGGGATCATGACCCCAGCCGAAGGCAGCTGCTTAACGACTGAGCCACCCAGGCGCCCTCGACAGTTTTCTCTTATCTTAGTAGTTAAGTTAGTGTTATATGAAGTCAATATTTCTTAACTACAGTCCAAAAGACTAAAAATAAGACTGACAGTGGAATTCTTAATAGAAATTTTAAAAATGGCGATTACTGTTTTAAACAAAATAATTTAAAATATATAATTCTCTACCCCCTGAAAGTATCCTTCAAAGTAAAGGTGAAATAAAGACATTTCCAGAAAATTATAGTGGAGAGAATTCACTAATAGTAGATAGATACTAAAAGGAGGTCTTTAAGAAGAAGGAACATACTCCTAGAAATAAATACAGGAAAGAGTAAAAATGCTAAAAAACTAAAGAATGGAAAAACATATTATTTAAGCACTCTCCAAAAAAATTCTTGTGTAGTTATGCCAATGTCAAATAGGGCATATTTTAAGGCAAGAAGTATTCCTAGAAATAAAAAGAGACCAAATAAATAAATAAATAAATAAAAAGAAAAAGAAACATTTCATAATGAAAAGATCAATCTACCAGGAAGATTTAATAATTCTAAAATTGTATGCATCAAACAATATAAGTTCCAAATATATATGGAACAAAAGTAAAAGGAGTGGACAAATCCACAATAAAGAAGATTTTAACAACATTTCTTCATAACTTTGGTTCATAAGACCAAGCAGGAAAAAAAAATTCAGTAAGCACATAGAAGATCTGTAGAAATTATTAAGATATTTGACCTAATTGATATATATGAAGCGCTGCAGTAAAAAATAGATGAATGCACAGATTCTCTTGAATTCACACAAACATTTATAGAAATTTATTGTAAAAAAATTTATTGTAAGCTGGACTAGAAAGAAAATCTTAACAAATGTTAAAGTACTAGCTAATTCAGAAAGTCCTTTGATCACAGGACTTCATAGAAGATGACTAGAATATGTCCATATACTTGAAAATAAAGCGATATATTACTAAATAATCCACAGGTCAAGCTTTATATAGTAAAGTTATATATTAATAAATAATCCACAGACAATATTTTGAACTGAATTATAATTTTTTAAAAAATCTAATATCTGGCAGAGGCAGGCAAAATTGTGTTTAGACAGAAAGGTATTATAGGGCGCCTGGGTGGCTCAGTCAGTTAAGAGTCTGCCTTCGGCTCAGGTCGTGATCCCAGGGTCCTGGGATCAAGATACGCATCGGGCTCCCTGCTCAGCGGAGAGTCTGCTTCTCCCTCTGCTTGCTGCTCCCCCTCCTTGTGCTCTCTCCCTCTCTCAAATAAATAAAATCTTAAAAAAAAGGTATTACATTAAATGTACGTATTAGAAAAAAAGGCTAAAAATTGATTATTCTAAAGGAGTTAGAATCAAATCTAAGAAAATGGAAGAAAAACAAAGAGCAGAAATTAAATTTTAAAATCTATAGAATACTAAATAGGCAGTAGAAGTATTAAACAGCCAAAAATTGATTCTCTATAAATTATAGACTAATAGATTTGATAAACTCCTAATAAGATCTACTAAGAGGGGTATCTGGGTGGGTCAGTCAGTTAAGCGTCCTACTCTTAATTTTGGCTCAAGTCAGGATCTCAGGCTTGTGCAATCAAGCCCCGCGCGGCAGGTTGTGCTCAGCTCGGAGTCGGCTTGAGATCCTCTCTCTCCCTCTTCCTCTGCCCCTCCACCCCACCTTGCCCTTAAAACTATAATCTGTGAATATGCAGATAAAGGAATAAATGTTTTCTCCAAACAAAACTTCATTCAAGCTAAAAGACATCACAGACCAGCTATAAAAGAAAAAAAAAGGAAAAACTTATTTTAAATTATGTTCTGTTTTGGGGCGCCTGGGTGGCTCAGTCGTTAGGCGTCTGCCTTCGGCTCAGGTCATGATCCCAGGGGTCCTGGGATCAAGCCCCGCGTGGGGCTCCTTGCTCAGCGGGAAGCCTGCTTCTCCCTCTCCCACTCCCCCTGCTTGTGTCCCCTCTCTTGTGCTCTTTCTCTCTCTCTATGTCAAATAACTAAATAAAATATTTAAAAAAAAATTATGTTCTGTTTCAAGAAAACAAAGTAAGAGATTCATCTAGCATTCAACAGTCAGAGATTAGGAATATAACAGCGAAACTGTTTATGGAAATATATCTATCTATATCTACCTATATATGTCAAAAATTGATTTTCAACCTTTCCAATTTCATGGTAGTCTCACAAATAGCTACCATATTTTCAACCATCCTTGTAGATGCAAGAACTCTCTATGCCTATCAAAAAAGAATGATGAGGTAGAACAGATTAATGAAGTAGGGAAGTCTTCTGAAGAAACAAATAAATACAAAAGATTTTCTTTAATAAAAGAGTGTAAATCCAAAAACGAAGGCATTTCTGCCAGAGCCTCATTGGAGTTTCCTGAGGAAAGACAAGGCAAGAAAGAGTAAACAGTTTAGGATCAGCTAGTTTGAATAACTCTGGTGGGTTTGGGGCCATAGAGGTGGTCTCTAGTTGCCTGATACCCATTTAGGGCAGGGGAAATATCAGAGTTCCCACTTCTCTGTTGTTTCACTATGTGTGGCTACTTTATCTACGGTTTCAGTTTCCCTGCTCTCACCTGTGGTCTGGAAACAGCTGTAGCTCCTTCTTTAAGTCAGAACGTACATAGTCGGCGTCAGAATGCGCCCGCCTCTTTCACCTCACTTCGTCTCCTGCTGTAGGCGTTTTATCATCTCACGTCACAGAAAGAAGGGTGAGTACAGTATAATAAGAGATTTGGGGAGAGAGAGACCACACTCATGAGCTTTTATTAAAGTATATTGTTATAATTGTTCTATTTTATTATTAGGTATTGTTGTGAATCTCTTACTGTGCCTCATTTATAAATTAAACTTTGTCATAGGTGCTTATGTATAGGAAAGGGCATAGTATACATAGGGTTCGGTACTCTCCATGGTTTCGGGCATCCATTGGGGGTCCTGGAACATATCCTCCACAGTAAGGGGAGACAACTATATTGGCTTGGTGAGTGAGAGCTAGATAAGAGTTAGTCGGGGCTTCGACAGTGGATTGGTTGTACATGAAAACATGCTTGTGGGAAAGTTGTCATTATCTTCAGGAATTAATTAGCTCTGGGAAAGGCAGTCTCTTCCCGGGTCTTAAGGCTCCCAAGAGCTGTCAAAACGTTATAATATACAGAAAATAACAAAGCATAATTAATACACATACCAAGTGTTGACAAGGATGTGGAGGAACTGGAATTCTCATATGCTTGGGCAGACGGTTTGGTAGTTCTTTACAATTTAAACATATACCTACTATGTGACCCAGTTATTCCACAGTTAGGGATCTCTCTACCCAAGAGAAATGAAAGTGTAACTCCATGCAAATATTTGTACACGCATATGACATATATAGCTGGTATGTTTGTGATAGCCAAGATTTTGTAAACAATCTAAATGTGTATCATCAGGTGAATGAATGAACTAATTGTGGTAAATTCATGTAATGGAATACTATTTGTTAACACAAAGGAGCAACAAATGAATGTGCACATGAATGAATCTCAATAATTATGCTGAAAGAATCCATTGCATACCATATGTCTATAACAATACATTTTATATAATTCTAGAATTTTTATAAATTTATGTAAAATATATGTAAAATTCTAGAAAATGCAATCTAATCTATGGTGACAGAAAGATGTTCAGTGGTTTCATGCGAATGGGGTGAGTGTTAGGGAGATGTCAATGGGAAGGGGATCATGTAACTTTTTGAGGTGATGCATTTGTTTGCTATTTTTGTCGTCAGTTTCCTGACTGCAAATTCTATTAGTTTCCTAGGGCTACTATAACAAACTACTGCAAACTGGTTGTCTTAAAGCAACAGAATTTTATTACCTCAGTTCTGGAGACTAGAAGTCCAAAATGTCTTCCAGGGTCATGTTTCCTCTGAGGTCTCTAGAGGAGGATTCCTTCCTTGCTTCTTCCAGTCTCTGGTAGTCCTGGGTGTTTCTTGGTTCATGGCAACATCCCTGCAATCTCTGTCTCCATCTTCACATGGCCATCTTCTCTTTCCATCTGTGTCTTTTTCCAAAGTTCCCACTTCTTCAAAGAACACCAGTCATATTGGAATTCCAAGACGACCTCATATTAACTAATTACATTTGCAGTTACCCTATTTCCAAATAAGGTCACATCCTGAAGAAACAAAGGTTCAGGTTTCAACATATCTTTTTAGAATTTGACCAATGTATGTTTATTTACATACTCAGAACTTAGCAAATTGTATCCTTCAACATGTGTGGTTAATTGTATGTCAATTAAACCTCAATAATCTGTTAAAATTGTTGAAAAGAGTCTTAAATAAGCAAAATACACTACAGTAGGCCAAATTCTAGATCAGAATTTTTAAAAAAGAAAAAAAAAAACCAGAATAAGAATATGCTGTGTATCACATGAAGGAAATTGAAAAAAACATTCAAGACACCAGAGAGGAGTCAGAGGTTCCCTCAGGAGAGAAGAGAAGGCTGTCAGGAAGATGAAGCATCATGACTTTATCCACGGGGTGTCCATTACATGTGTGAAGTGTGGTAGGCTTACTGCTTAGAAGATATTCAGCTAAAAGGGTCATAGACAACACTAAGTTTTGAAAGTACAAAACAATAGCTATGTTTTCAAAATGTAAAGGGTCCTTTAAATTCATGGAAATGTGTTTCAAATACCTACCCAGAGGAAGGAAATAGGAGCATTGGCATATTTAAGTGTCTTTAAAAATTAACATATTTGAATGTTAATTAAAATTCAAATAAATAGATTTAATTTAAATAAGAAAATATATATTTTAAAATAAAAGAAATTTAAGCCACAGTGGTTATTGAAACAGTTTTCATGTAAATTTCTGAATACATTTTAGAAATTGGCAGAGTGAAATTTAAAATAATTAAAATAGTTTTTTTTTTTTTAAAGATTTTATTTATTCATCTGAGAGAGAGAGAATGAGAGACAGAGCATGAGAGGGAGGAGGGTCAGAGGGAGAAGCAGACTCCCTGCCGAGCAGGGAGCCCGATGCGGGACTCGATCCCGGGACTCCAGGATCACGACCTGAGCCGAAGGCAGTCGCTTAACCAACTGAGCCACCCAGGCGCCCAAAATAATTAAAATAGTTTTTATTTGATTCAAAAATTCTGTTTATTTCTTTTAGTAGGGTACATTCAGAGACTGAAACATATTATTGAATGTGACTTAATTAGACACTAACTGGAGTGATTTAGTACAATTTTTTTCTTACACTGAACAAAGAAAAATAATAAAAATCAATTAAGTATAATTGTGTTTTGTGGTATAAAAAGATATTCAAAACTGCGTCTAGATTCATTTTCTAGAAATACTTGAAATAGGGGAAAGATTGCTCAGTTCTGAAAATTGTTGCATTTTTCTTATTATTAGCATTTCTGCCCATTTATAATTACCAAACCCTTTTTCTCCCTTCAAGACCTCCTCTGTTCTAATTTTATGATGTTACTCCTAAAATCTTTGTGTATCTACTAACCTAGTTCTTGGGCTGATAGTGAATTTATTTTCTAATTACAGTTGGCCTGGCTTGGGTCAGACAGTAACGGGTCTCCACCTATAATTTGAGTCAGGAGTGAAGTCTTATCATCCTGGTGTACTAGTAGGGAGCACAGTGGGATACCCAAAGATACACTTTTTTTCTGAGTGAATTGAAACCAAGGGGATGAGTGTTGTCTAGCTCTCATTTGGTTGGAAGTCTAGTGTAGAACCATGCTGAGCTGATCACTGAATGAGTCTTTGTGGAACATTCTTCCATGTGCCACTTTCACTGGACAAAAATTCCTTGAGGGTTACATGAGAATAAGTAGAAAAAAATATATTTTACCTTTATTAGTCTTATGAGACTAAATTTTAGATTCAGCATTATTTTTTCTTCCTAGTTCTTCTAAACTTTAGTGGTCATGAAAGTCCTTTTGTTCCACTTCTTATTCATTTACCAATGGAAAACAGTCCTTGGGGGCTCCTTTAAGATTACATTACATGTAATGATCTGGTTTCAAGTGAGTAAGACCCTAATTACTTTTGAAGGAAGGTGCCTGAATGATATACCTTGAACCTACATCCAATTTGTTTTACTCAGACAACCACCAAGGAAAACATTCAGTGACAGAAATACAATCTGTAGTCTAATTTGGTATGGAATGAATATTTTCAGCAAGGCTAATTCCAACCTCCTGGAAAAAAAGACTAATCTTTTGTCACTGACGCAGTAGGTCAATACCCATATTTACATTCCTCATTGGCATCTGCTGTGTTGTCCAGTAATAAACTCACCAGTAGATAGGACATACTTACCATGCATAATGTGGTTTTAAATATACCATTACATTTTATTTTTTTATTAAAACATTTTTTTAATTTAAATTCAATTAATTAACATGTATTATTTGTTTCAGGGGTACAGGTCTGTGATTCATCAGTCTTTTATAATACCCAATGCTCATTATAACACATACCCTCCCCAATGTCCATCACCCCTGTACTATTACATTTTATTTATATCTATTTTTCAAAGCAAGCACATAAGCTAAACTATTTGTTATTTTCATTCATTCATTAAGAAATTTAGGTACAGAGAACTCAGGAATTCATCTAAACAAAACATAAATTACAACTAGCGCAAATTTTATTGCAGCAAATACTTCTATAAAACCTGCAGTTTAGTGTGAAACTGTGATTAATGCCCATGTTTGCCGGTAATACCTAGGGAAGTTGTTTGGTGGGTTTGTTTGTTTGTTATTTTTATTGTCATTGGGTTTCTAGTCCTTGTCTGTAAGAAATTGAAAGATTTTTATATTTCTTTTATTTTTGCTTGTCTCTGTTCTTTTTACTTACTCTTTCTGGTTTAGTCTTATAGACTGATTTGGTCTTACAGCCAGCAATCATGTGGAGTGTATGTCTGCATGATAGCAAAGGAGTGACTTTTCCTTCCTTTGAGTATTAACCTTAATGTGTCTTATTTTAGTTTTCATTTTCCCTTGGGCAATGTTCTGAGTGCATACTTTGAAGTCTACAAATTCTCTTGCAAAACTACATGTGGCTCCTTTCAAATTGAATCTTCCCTTCCCCAGCCTCCCAAAGATAATTTCAAAAATTTGATCAGAAGTCATAAACTAGCAGCCTGTGAGCCAAATTCATTCAGCAGATGTATTTCTATTGCAATGACTGTTGTGAGTTGTATTGTTTTGTTTTTACCTCTATAGTATTTTTTAATTGAATAACTTTTAAAAATCGGGAAATTTCGTATAGTAACCTGGCTTCTTTTGAAATTTGTGAGATTTGCCAACATGGAGTTCACTTAATAGAGGGCAGGAATCTTCTGGAGGTGAGTCCTTTTAGCCATGGCAAATAGACATCAGTTTACCATAGATTTCAACAATTGCAATTTTTCTTATCTTGGCTCATTTCATTCATATATTACCTGCCTGGGCCAAGTAGCCATTTGAGAGTGTAATATGTGATTAATATGCATTCAGAGATCATATATATTGGAGGGCCCTGCCTGTGCTTATGGCTGCAATTTGGCTCAGTTTCCACTAAATGAGGTATCTGCTTCATAGACAAAGGAAATCAGTGCTCTGAGAAAGCTTCCTTTATATAGCCATAGTTTATTAAAATTCAAAGTGTTTTACCTATAAAAACAGCTATTTATTAAAAAGAAAGGTGAATGTGGATTAAACATATATACATTTCCATTACAAGACAAAATGACATTAAAGCAAGATGTGAGGGGCGCCTGGATACCACAGTTGGGTAAGCATCTGACTTTGGCTCAGGTCACAGTCTCAGGGTCCTGGGATCGAGCCCCACATCAGGCTGCATGCTCAGCGGGGAGTCTGCTTCTCTCCCTCTCTCTTTGTCCCTCCCCCTGCTCATGCTTTCTCTCCTCTCTCTCAACCTCTTTGTCTCTCTCTCAAATAAAGTCTTTTAGTAAAAATAAAATAAAGCAAGATGTGAAAATAAAAAATACAAGTCTAGTTTTGCCCACTATGACTGAAATTTGTTTTTTCTTACCGGTTTATGAAGACAGATTTACTTTCAAGTACACCTTGGCTATGCACAGCCCCGGGCAAGTCTTGTCTCTCTTTCCTGTGCAGTAGTTCTGCTCTTAGCCATGTGCCAGAACCCATCTATGGAGAGCACAGCAGTACTGATTTTACCTCTGAATCTCAGAACTGGAGGCCAAGTCCTCATTAAATCTGCAGGGACTGGGTTATGTCTCATTCTTCTCCTGTAGTGCTGGAAGCTGCCCTTCAGGGTGATAGCTGAACCCACTGAGGTTGGCATGTCATACCAAGTCCACCATCTTTTTGCTGTCTCTCCAGCTTTCTCCTTTTGCCTTACCCCAGTGCTCAGCTCTCTCTACCCTGAATGCTCACATGAAATCTAAACTCTCCCAACCCCCACATCTTCCACTGTTACATTTCTAAGTAGCAAAGCTTCAAAACACAGCTGTTCCTCAAGAGAAGTTTTTAATGATACCCTCTTTTATGCTTTAAACAGGATTAAATAGTGTTAAACAATATTTTAAAATTCGGTGTAATTTTTTTTAAAGCATTTCCTACTTCATCTTTCCCAGAGCCCTAAGGGATGTAGGGACACAGCTGCAATCTTCATTTGCTCCAACTCTACCTTTTTTGTTGTTGTTGGGTTTCCCCAGATGCATCCTTCTGTCTACAGTGGCTCTCCCTACTACTCATTTTTCATAATGAGTTTGGTTTTAGTATTCTCTGTAGGTGTCAGTGATGTCCTAAGTGGCCTTGAGAAGAAGTCCAGGAAAGGAGAGGATGTCTGAAGTGGAGGAGAAAGAAATTCCATTGAAGTTAATCACACATGATGGCAATTCAACCTTCCTGTAGTTAGTTGTTAGAATGAAGCTGAGAGAAGTAGAGAGGAAGACAAATAGTGATAATGATCCTTTTGTAAAATCACAATATAGGTAAAAATATAACTTTATTTCTATCAGGACAGGGTCTATGTAGAAACATCACCTAATCCCTGCTACTTCATGTAGCTGATAAAGTGAAATATGCCTGCTTTCAAATCACCACTTCAGTGCATGTTTTCAGTATGTGTTTTCATCTAGAACTTACATTTCTTGGAATCAAGATGTCAGGGAGTGGCCAAGCAGGATGATTAGCTCAGATCAGACTTTAGGCAACCTTGTTAACATTTTTGAAGATTATTTTTATTTAAATATAGCTTTATAATAGTAATGTGGATTGAAATAATAAAAACACTTCATTTTAAAAATTGAACATATCTGTACTTCAATGATTTTTTTTTCAGTATTGCAAATTAAATTTTTATTTGTAGAATTTAGTAAAAGCAGACTGGGGCATAGTATGTAAGCTTACAGTCCTATTCAAGTTAAAATACCTGGATCTGTTAACTGATTATATCACTTAGAAAGGGTATGATCTAATTAGTAACTGCTGTGCCTGGTTTCCTCATTTGAGAGATGGAAATGATAATAGTACATTCTTCATATGTTGTAGAGATTAAATAAGATACATGGAAAGTTCTTAGGGGAGTAACAGGTACATATCAAGTCCTCAATCAATGTTGGTGATATTGTCTGAATTCTACTTCAGGAAGTTGTCATGAAGTAACATCATATATAAATACTAACCTAATGAAAAAAGAGACTTTGCAGATGGGAAATACTGCTATCCATTTGACTAATGTCCTAATTTAGTTAATTCTAGGTCCTTCTTGCATTTAACAAATATTTACCAGCACATAGGTGTTCTGATGCCTGCTAAGGAACTTGTACTGGGTAGACCTCCCATCTCTTCCTGTGTGACTGTCTGGAAGCTGGCAGGGTAGAGGAGCCCCTTATGACTGGGCTGCGAAGAGTAGTTCCTGGGGAGCTTGGGGTTGACCGAACAATTACTAAGAATTTCTTATCTTCCAATCCCACAATTCCCATGGTTTATTGCGTCCTGTCAGTATTATTTGCGGTGGATTAGGTACATGTGGCTTTTATTTTGCTAGTAGTGTGGACATTTTCTCCTTCTTTACACATTGGCAAATGCACATCATGTTCTGTTTTCTGATGGCCTCAAATGTCTCCCCTAATTCCTCAATGTAAAAGTCACCACACTACTGTGTCAGGAGGAATCCTAAAATTCCTAAGAAAGATGCCATAAAGGTGTTGTAGCTTATTCAAGAAGAGCGTGGGGATTGGAATTGTATCCCAGTTTGAAGACAGAAGTTTCCATTGGGTGACTAGCTGGGCTTCTTTGAACAAATCAAACTTATCTATGACTGATTTTTTTCATTTTTAGAATAAAGCAAATCTGGACAGATTCAGAGTGCTGTTGGATAGGTGAGGGAAGTTAATATATGAAAAGCACATAGCAGAACACCTGGCATACAGCACCCATCCAAGGAATGATAACAAACCTTATCATCATCAAAATCATCTTGGGGATAAAGATCAATATTAAAATGACTTGCAATTTTATGTCTTTTAAGGCCTGGCTTTTCAGAGATCCTGTTACCTTGTTTCAAGTCTTTTATTTAAAATATTAAAACAAGTGGTGTTTTGGGTTTTCTTTCTACCAACCAGCTTAAAAAAGGGGTAAGGACATTGGTAGGACATAGGATGTGAAAGGATGAACCATCTTGCTAAATGGTATATCCACATTTCATCAAAAGACATTGAGATGTAGTGATTTTCCTGCTTTAATGATCAATATAAATATCAAAGTCAATATTTGCATTCTCGAAATAGAAGCAGGCAAAGGACCCTAACACTTCCCTGCTAAGGTGGCTGTAAGTTCCAGTTAGCCTAAAATAGGCCCAGATTATGTTGGTTTTCCTGGTATCCTTATTATCAGTGTCCCTTTCACTCTTAAAAGAGTTCAGTTTGGAAAATAACTTACATGGTTGCAACATAAAATGGTAAAATTGTTTAGCCTATGGCAAACTTATGTAGCAAACTGAGAAAAGCACCTGACGTCCAAATGTGAGTTTTGAAATTCTGCTATCTACCTGTCTGATGAGAGGACCTCCATAATTCTCCTGGATTTAGTTGAAAACCTTTGTTACTCTGAGAGCCTCCAACATATGAGGAAGAACTGTAAACCTAAAAGGCGATGTAGTGATTGACTAGGATTTAATGCTTTGACAGTGATCAGATGTGCCATACAAAATACTTTTTGTACACCACAGTAAAGTGCTCCATGCATATCCCACTTAAATAAAAAATATGAACACTTAAAAAGAAATTAAGGTTATTTTACCAACTAATAGTTGCGAAAATATTTCCCAATCTGATAGCCCTACTACTACATTTAATGACCAAAGTACATGTTCTTGGGAACACATGAACAGATTTTGATTTTTTTTTTAATAAAAGATAATTATCGCAAAGTCACACAGAAAAGCATCTCTCTTGTTTTAGACAGTCACAGTTTTAAAAAATAAGTAGGTATAGTCACATTCAAAATGTGTTAACTTTTTAGAGACTCTTGTTATGTTTGTATTTTCTTTCTATTCCTTCCAGGCAAACTCTTACCTTCACTAGCTATCTACCTGTTCTCTAGTCAGTATTTTTATTTATTACCTACAGCTCACTTACTTGTTCCCGAAGAAAGGTAAGATTTAATTGGGAAATTGAGTAGAGGAAATGGACTGGCTTTAGAAGCAAGCAGTGGATACTAGCCACACCTTTAGGGAGTTAGGAGACCTTTCGCTTACAAAGAGTTGTGGCCAAGAAGTAGGTAAACTACTCCGTAGTCGTTGTCTAAGAAAGTACTGCCTAATAAGGTTCTTCTGTACTCGTAATTAACCATCTTGCTGTGGATCGGATCTTTTTTTTTTTTTAATTTTTTATTGTTATGTTAATCCCCATACATTACATCATTAGTTTTAGATATAGTGTTCCATGATTCATTGTTTGTGCATAACACCCAGTGCTCCATGCAGAACGTGCCCTCCTCAATACCCATCACCAGGCTAACCAATCCTCCCACCCCCCTCCCCTCTAAAACCCTCAGTTTGTTTTTCAGAGTCCATCATCTCTCATGGTTTGTCTACCCCTCCGATTTCCCCCCCTTCATTCTTCCCCTCCTGCTACATTCTTCTTTTTTTTTCTTTCTTAACATATATTGCATTATTTGTTTCAGAGGTCCAGATCTGAGATTCAACAGTCTTGCACAATTCACAGCGCTTACCAGAACACATACCCTCCCCAGTGTCCATCACCCAGTCACCCCATCCCTCCCACCCCACCCCCCACTCCAGCAACCCTCAGTTTGTTTCCTGAGATTAAGAATTCCTCATATCAGTGAGGTCATATGATACATGTCCTTCTCTGTTTGACTTATTTCGCTCAGCATAATACCCTCCAGTTCCATCCACGTCGTTGTAAATGGCAAGATCTCATTCTTTTTGATGGCTGCATAATATTCCATTGTATATATATACCACCTCTTCTTTATCCATTCATCTGTTGATGGACATCTTGGCTCTTTCCACAGTTTGGCTATTGTGGACATTGCTGCTATAAACATCGGGGTGCATGTACCCTTTCGGATCCCTACTTTTGTATCTTTGGGGTAAGTACCCAGTAGTGCAATTGCTGGATCATATGGTAGCTCTATTTTCAACTTTTTGAGGAACCTCCATACTGTTTTCCAGAGTGGCTGCACCAGCTTGCATTCCCACCAACAGTGGAGGAGGGTTCCCCTTTCTCCGCATCCCCGCCAACATCTGTCATTTCCTGACTTGTTAATTTTAGCCATTCTGACTGGCGTGAGGTGGTATCTCATTGAGGTTTTGATTTGGATTTCCCTGATGCCGAGCGATCTTGAGCACTTTTTCATGTGTCTGTTGGCCATTTGGATGTCTTCTTTGGAAAAATGTCTGTTCATGTCTTCTGCCCATTTCTTGATTGGATTCTTTGTTCTTTTGGTGTTGAGTTTGATGAGTTCTTTATAGATTTTGGATACTAGCCCTTTATCTGATATGTCATTTGCAAATATCTTCTCCCATTCTGTCAGTTGTCTTTTGGTTTTGTTGACTGTTTCCTTTGCTTTGCAAAAGCTTTTGATCTTGATGAAGTCCCAATAGTTCATTTTTGCCCTTGCTTCCCTTGCTTTGGTGATGTTTCTAGGAAGAAGTTGCTGTGGCTGAGGTCGAAGAGGTTGCTGCCTGTGTTCTCCTTTAGGATTTTGATGGACTCCTGTCTCACATTGAGGTCTTTCAACCATTTGGAGTCTATTTTTGTGTGTGGTGTAAGGAAATGGTCCAGTTTCATTCTTCTGCATGTGGCTGTCCAATTTTCCCAACACCATTTGTTGAAGAGACTGTCTTTTTTCCATTGGACATTCTTTCCTGCTTTGTCAAAGATTAGTTGACCATAGAGTTGAGGGTCCATTTCTGGGCTCTCTATTCTGTTCCATTGATCTATGTGTCTGTTTTTGTGCCAGTACCATACTGTCTTGATGATGACAGCTTTGTAATAGAGCTGGAAGTCCGGAATTGTGATGCCGCCAGCTTTGCTTTTCTTTTTCAACATTCCTCTGGCTATGCAGGGTCTTTTCTGGTTCCATACAAATTTTAGGATTATTTGTTCCATTTCTTTGAAAAAAGTGGATGGTACTTTGATGGGGATTGCATTGAATGTGTAGATTGCTCTAGGTAGCATTGACATCTTCACAATATTTGTTCTTCCAATCCATGAGCATGAAACATTTTTCCATTTCTTTGTGTCTTCCTCAATTTCTTTCATGAGTATTTTATAGTTTTCTGAGTACAGATCCTTTGCCTCTATGGTTAGATTTATTCCTAGGTATCTTATGGTTTTGGGTGCAATTGTAAATGGGATCGACTCCTTAATTTCTCTTTCTTCTGTCTTGTTGTTGGTGTATAGGAATGCAACTGACTTCTGTGCATTGATTTTATATCCTGCCACTTTACTGAATTCCTGTATGAGTTCTAGCAGTTTTGGGGTGGAGTCTTTGGGATTTTCCACATAAAGTATCATATCATCTGCAAAGAGTGAGAGTTTGACTTCTTTGCCAATTTGGATGCCTTTTATTTCTTTTTGTTGTCTGATTGCTGTGGCTAGGACTTCCAATACTATGTTGAATAGCAGTGGTGAGAGTGGACATCCCTGCCGCGTTCCTGACCTTAGGGGGAAAGCTCTCAGTTTTTCCCCATTGAGAATGATATTTGCTGTAGGTTTTTCATAGATGGCTTTTATGATCTTGAGGTATGTACCCTCTATGCCTATACTCTGAAGAGTTTTGATCAAGAAAGGATGCTGTACTTTGTCAAATGCTTTTTCTGCATCTATTGAGAGGATCATATGATTCTTGTTCTTTCTTTTGTTAATGTATTGTATCACGTTGATTGATTTGTGGATGTTGAACCAACCTTGCAGCCTAGGGATAAATCCCACTTGGTCATGGTGAATAATCCTTTTAATGTACTGTTGGATCCTATTGGCTAGTATTTTGGTGAGAATTTTTGCATGCATGTTCATCAAGGATATTGGTCTGTAATTCTCCTTTTTGATGGGGTCTTTGTCTGGTTTTGGGATCAAGGTAATGCTGGCCTCATAAAATGAGTTTGGAAGTTTTCCTTCCATTTCTATATTTTGGAACAGTTTCAGAAGAATAGGTATTAATTCTTGAAATGTTTGGTAGAAATCCCCTGGGAAGCCATCTGGCCTGGGCTTTTGTGTTTTGGGAGATTTTTGATGACTGCTTCAATTTCCTTAGTGGTTATAGGTCTGTTCAGGTTTTCTATTTCTTCCTGGTTCAGTTTTGGTAGTTGATACATCTCTAGGAATGCATCCATTTCTTCCAGGTTATCTAGTTTGCTGGCATAGAGTTGCTCATAATATGTTCTTATAATTGTTTGTATTTCTTTGGTGTTGGTTGTGATCTCTCCTCTTTCATTCATGATTTTGTTGATTTGGGTCATTTCTCTTTTCTTTTTGATAAGTCTGGCCAGGGGTTTATCAATCTTGTTAATTCTTTCAAAGAACCAGCTCCTCGTTTTGTTGATCTGTTCTACTGTTCTTTTAGTTTCTATTTCATTGATTTCTGCTCTGATCTTTATTATTTCTCTTCTCCTGCTGGGTTTAGGCTTTATTTGCTATTCTTTCTCCAGCTCCTTAAGCCTTCTTTCTTCTAGGCTTTATTTGCTGTTCTTTCTCCAGCTCCAGAAACCCTTAAGTGTAGGGTTAGGTTGTGTACTTGAGACCTTTCTTGTTTCTTGAGAAAGGCTTGTATTGCTATATACTTTCCTCTTAGGACTGCCTTTGCTGCATCCCAAAGATTTTGAATAGTTGTGTTTTCATTTTCATTGGTTTCCATGAATTTTTTAAATTCTTCTTTAATTTCCTGGTTGACCCATTCATTCTTCAGTAGGATGCTCTTTAGCCTCCATGTATTTGAGTTCTTTCTGACTTTCCTCTTGTGATTGAGTTCTAGTTTCAAAGCATTGTGGTCTGAAAATAGGCAGGGAATTATCCCAATCTTTTGGTACCGGTTGAGACCTGATTTATGACCTAGGATGTGATCTATTCTGGAGAACGTTCCATGGGCACTAGAGAAGAATGTGTATTCCGTTGCTTTGGGATGGAATGTTCTGAATATGTCTGTGAAGTCCATTTGGTCCAGTTTGTCATTTAAAGTCTTTATTTCCTTGTTGATCTTTTGCTTAGACGATCTGTCCATTTCAGTGAGGGGGGTGTTAAAGTCCCCCACTATTATTGTATTGTTGTCGATGTGTTTCTTTGCTTTTGTTATTAATTGGCTTATATAATTGGCTGCTCCCATGTTAGGGGCATAGATATTTACAATTGTTAGATCTTCTTGTTGGATAGACCCTTTAAGTAGGATATAGTGTCCTTCCTCATCTCTTATTACAGTCTTTGGTTTAAAATCTAATTTCTCTGATATAAGGATTGCCACCCCAGCTTTCTTTTGGTGTCCATTAGCATGGTAAATGGTTTTCCACCCCCTCACTTTCAATCTGGGGGTGTCTTTGGTTCTAAAATGAGTCTCTTGCAGACAGCATACCGATGGGTCTTGTTTTTTAATCCAATCTGATACCCTGTGTCTTTTGATTGGGGCATTTAGCCCATTTACATTCAGGGTAACTATTGAAAGATATGAATTTAGTGCCATTGTATTGCCTGTAAGGTGACTGTTACTGTATATTGTCTGTGTTCCTTTCTGGTCTATGTTGCTTTTAGGCTCTCTCTTTGCTTAGAGGACCCCTTTCAAGATTTCTTGTAGGGCTGGTTTCGTGTTTGCAAATTCCTTTAGTTTTTGTTTGTCCTGGTAGCTTTTTCTCTCTCCTTCAATTTTCAATGACAGCCTAGCTGGATATAGTATTCTTGGCTGCATATTTTTCTCATTTAGTTCTCTGAATATATCCTGCCAGTCCTTTCTGGCCTGCCAGGTCTCTGTGGAGAGGTCTGTTGCCAATCTAATGTTTCTACCATTGTAGGTTACATATCTCTTCTCCCGAGCTGCTTTCAGGATTTTCTCTTTGTCTCTGAGACTCGTAAGTTTTACTATTAGATGTTGGGGTGTTGACCTATTTTTATTGATTTTGAGAGGGGTTCTCTGTGCTTCCTGGATTTTGACGCCTGTTTCCTTCCCCAAATTAGGGAAGTTCTCTGCTATAATTTGCTCCAATATACCTTCTGCCCCTCTCTCTCTTTCTTCTTCTTCTGGGATCCCAATTATTCTAATGTTGTTTCGTCTTATGGTATCGTTTATCTCTCGAATTCTGCCCTCGTAATCCAGTAGTTGTTTATCTCTCTTTTTCTCAGCTTCTTTATTTTTCATCATTTGGTCTTCTATCTCACTGATTCTTTCTTCTGCCTCATTTTTCCTAGCAGTTAGCGCCCCCATATTTGATTGCACCTCATTAATAGCCTTTTTGATTTCTACTTGGTTAGATTTTAGTTCTTTTACTTCTCCAGAAAGGGTTTCTCTAATAACTTCCATGCTTTTTTCAAGCCCAGCTAGTATCTTTAAAGTGATGATTCTGAACTCTAGATCTGACATCGTACTAATGTCCGTATTGAGTAGGTCCCTGGCAGTCGGTACTACCTCTTGTTCTTTTTGTTGAGGTGATTTTTTCCGTCTTGTCATTTTGTGCAGAGGAGAACAGATTAATAAGAGAACAAAATGCTAGCAGGGTAACAACGTCCCCAGAAAATATACTCTAAACAAATCAGAAAAGACCTGAAGCAGTGGGAAAAGAAAGGGAAAGAGAGAAAAACGAAAAAGAAAAAAAAAAAAGAAAAAGAAAAAGATAAAGATAAAAACAAACAAAAACAGAACAAAACAAAACAAAAACAGAATGTGATCAAATATGATCAGGCTGGATTATAGATCAGTGCCACACACTAGATTTTGGGTGTATTTTGGTCTGTTAAAAGAAAGTGCCTCCCAAAATTTTAAAGAAAGAAAAACTTATATATGTACAAAAATAAGGGTTGATATGATGAAGGGATGGAATATGACTGTAAAGATGGAAATTATAAAAAATTTTATAAAAGGAATTGATAAGTTGTTTGAAAAAAGAAAGAAGAGGATTAAAAAAAAAAAGAAAAAAAAAGGGAGAGAATGTGATCAGGCAGGGGAGTAGAAAAAAACCATACACTAGAGATTTAGAGTATATTTTGATCTATTAGAGGAAACTATCTCAAAATTTTAAAGAGAGAACAACATATATATATATATGCCAAAAATATGGGTAACTACTATGAAGGGACAGAATATGACTCTAAAAATGAAAAATAAAAATGTTTTTTAAAAAAGGGATTGATAAGATGTTGGTTGAAAAAGGGAAAAAGAAAAATTCAAAAAAAAAAAAAGACAGTTAAAAAAAATAATTAACTTTGAAAGACTAAAGAATCATGGTAAAAAAGCCATGGATTCTATGTGCAGTATTCCCCTAGCGCTGGAGTTCTGCCGTTCTCATTGATCGGTAAACCTGGTCTTGGCTGGCTGTTCTCGCTGATCTTCTGGGGGAGGGGCCTGTTGCCGTGGTTCCCAAATGTCTTTGCCGGAGGCGGAATTGCCCCGCCCTTGCCTGGTCAGGGCTAAGTAATCTGCTCGGGTTTGCTCTCGGGAGCTTTTGTTCCCTGCAAGCTTTCCCTACAGCTTTGGAGGCAGAGAGTGAAAATGGCGGCCTCCCAATCTCCGCCCCAGAGGAGCCGAGAACTCGGGGTCCCGCTCCTCAGTGAGCCCCCAGAGAAAAGCAGTCAGTCACTCCCATCTCCCCGGTCTCCGGCCGCGCTCCGTGCTCACCCGGCCTGTGACCGCGCCTTTCTATCTGGCACCCGACCCCGGGTGGAGTCTCCAAACCCAGCAGATCCCTGTGGTGCGCTCCCGAGCCGCTCCTCCCGGGGGAGGAAGGGGAGTCTCCCTGGATCTGCCGCTTGTTGGGTCCCTGCTGGAGGAGCAGTGGCCCGACTGTGCCGCGGATCACGGTTTATAGCAACCCCGAGCTGAGAGCCCACGCCTGGGCTCCGTCTCTGCAGCCGGCTTCCCCGCTCCGATACCTGGGAGCTCTGCCGCACTCAGGCACCCCCGGTCTTTCTGTGACCCCGAGGGTCCTGAGACCACACTGTCCCGCGAGGGTTCCACCCCCCACTTAGCCACCGGAGTGACGTCCCTCAGCGGAGCAGACTTCTAAAAGTTCCGATTTTGTGCCCCAGGGCTCTATCACTTGCCAGAAGCGGCCGATGGAGGCCCCTCCCCCGCCGTCTATCCTCCCAAATATTGCCTCGGATTCACTTCTCCGCACGTCCTACCTTCCAGAAAGTGGTCGCTTTTCTGTTCAGAGAGTTGTTGCTCTTCTTTTCTTCGATCTCCTGTTGAGTTTGTAGGTGTTCAGAATGGTTTGATCCCTATCCAGCTGAATTCCTGAGACCAGACGAAATCCAGGTCTCCTACTCCTCCGCCATCTTGCTCCGCCCCTAAAATCAACATGTTTTAGATCTTAAACTTAACAATGTGATATGACAATTCTCATTTTTTTTTTTAAAAAAAGGTGATTGCTATACTCCTTGTATCATTATTATGAAAGAAGCTTATTTTTCTCTTCATAGAAATAAGAAAGGAAAAGAGAGATAAAGGCAGGCAGCAGATGGAGTGGGAGAAAAGAGAATTCAGATCAGTGGGTGACTGAATTATATACAATGTGATTCCTTCCATAACCACCAAATATCACTTTTGGTAAAGTACTGTAGTCTCACCAAATGTTTGTTGAAATTGATTTTTTTTTATCAGTTAACATAAAAAAAAATGCTCATTAGGGTTTAGATGGGATATAACAGGAGCAGCACCCGTGAAGTGGACCATGAGAACGTAAGTCCATAGTAATTCACATAAATCATGACGAGGGCTGTGGATCGGATCTTTAAGTCAAAGCTACACTCTGCTATGGAATGTTAAAGTGAAGGTCCATCACATTTACAGTATTTTTTTTTCTTCTAAGACTTCATCTATTTATTCTACAGAGAGAGAGTTAGCAAGAGCAGAAACACAAGCAGGGGGAGTGGGAGAGGAAGAAGCAGACTCCCCGCCGAACAGGGAGCCCGATGTAGGGCTCGATCCCAGGACCCCGGGACCATGACCTGAGCCGAAGGCAGACGCTTAACCAACTGAGCCGCCCAGGCACCCCATCACATTTACAGTATTAAATCCTGTACGGGGATATGTCTGAGAATTGTAGGTGCTAATCACTCACCCACTCTACCCCACACTCCCACCCATAGGGCTACTCTCCTGCTTTTCCCACCTGGGTTGAAAGCCCTACCAAGTCACACTCCTGGATAAACAATGTCATTTGCAATTATTCCTCAGTACTTTCTATTTTTCTGAAATATTTGATTTTATTCCTTCTGTTTAAAATCTTATCTCTATATGTAATAATAGAAATAGAAACAAAAGTCAACATTTTCCTGCATCTCCATTTATATGTCTCTAACACTGGAATTTTGTTTCATTCAAAGCAATTCATTATATAAAAAGGCATTTATTTGAAGTCTCTTATTTAGGGTCTTCTATATTGCTCCATGTGGGATAAATGTTCGAATTTTCCATTTTACTTTCCACATTATTACAAGGACATCAAGTGAAATTGAAATCTTGGTAAAAGTACATCATTTAAGTAAACTATAGGGACTAATTACATTTTGGGTAGAATTATACATTTTAAGTAAGTGAATACAATTTACAATTGGTACAGGCAGACTATTTAGATAACTAAATTGGAATTTTAAAATCTGATTATTTTATTCATATAGAAACCCCATTCCTCTCTTTTATGTTGAGAGTTATTGGTATGCTTTGACTTGCTCTGGAGATTCACATTAAGTCCTTGGACTTTAAATAATTACTTCACTTACACTAACTCACATATACTAACTGCAAGACCATGTTGTAGTCTATCCCGAAAGAGTTCTCTAAACCTTACAAAATGTTCTTTCTCTGATTTAACTACACAGAGTTTCCTTAGAGAGAAATGTGAGTATAGTTTTCTTTTAAAAAGGGAAAATCTTTTCTCACAAAAGAACAAAGCCATGAGTCTGTAGAATATCCCTTCAAAATATTACTGTTGGATATTTCTCACAATACTTTTTAGACTAAATGTATATATCAATATAAAAAGAGCATATAGATTTATGTGTAGATATTCCCATATAAATCACTCATATATAATTTCATGTCATCAAGAACATACATAAGGCTTTTTCAACATATATGATAAATTATGAGGCTTTGAGTCCACAGATAGAAATAATTCACCAGAAAACTGTATAATCTCAGTAAAGATACAAAACCACAAATGCTTTTACGCCATCTACTTCATGATACAGCAGCTTGAATAAGCGTAAGAAAAATATTTTGACTAATACAATTCTAATTCTGGTCAAAAGGGATATGAACTACATCTCCTACATCTTAATTATAATTGGATCCTTTAGGGTAACTACTGGATGACTTGGAGGCTGTCAATTTCTACTGGAAATAAGAACAAAGTATCCTCCTTTATGTCAAAGATGTGGTTTTATCATTTAGAACCAGAAATAGCTTTAGAAACAATTAAGCCTGTTTTCCAATGCCTGTGCATTTGAATATCAACCCTGCAAAAAGCAAAATGTTGAATATCTCAGATAACCTTCAAAATTTAAATAGGAGATATTAAGTTTTCCAATAGGATAACTCATTCATCTGCCTGATGCATTTTATATAAAACACACCATTAGTTAACTTATCAAGGCAAAGCTCAACTCAAAATAAATGCTATAGTGTTGGATTGGAGAAAGCTTTTTTAAAATGACAAAAAGCTCAAAAATATATAAATATTTGTGTTTAATTACATAAAAATAAAGCTGCATATAAAATAATTCTACAAACTAAAGGTAAAACTGGAAAAAATTATATCTTTAATAGTTAAGGAATTCATATTCTTAACATGTCCAGCATCCATATGAATCAGTTGGGAAAAGACCAATGTCCAATGAATGGGAAGACCAGAGGCATGTGGAGAAAAATCTCAACCTCACTTACACAAATTAAAACTCAGCTATGTAACATACCTATCATATTCATATAGTTAAAAAAAATTAATGACATAATGTGTCAATGGGGTGTCAGGAAAGCATGCATTCTCATGCATTCCTGGTGGAAATATAGATTAATACAACTACAACAGAGGTAATTTGGCAGTATTTCTCAAAATTGAAATGTAGAATTCATTTTGCCTGATAATTCCCCTTCTAGGAATTTATTCAGTGACCTATACACCATCTAAATGACATCTGTGCAAGATTTATTTGGAAATAACTTAAATGTCCAACTGGTCAAATCAATTCTTTTTTTTTTTTTTTTTTTATCAGTTAGTCAGCATATATAAGTTTTTGTTGTAGTGGAATGTTCAAAAAGAAAACCAAATCTGGTGGCATCACAATTCCGGACTTCAAGCTCTATTACAAAGCTGTAGTCATCAAAAAAGTATGGTACTGGCACAAAAACAGACACATAGATCAATGGAACAGAATAGAGAGCCCAGAAATGGACCCTCAACTCTGGGGTCAATTAATCTTCAACAAAGCAGGAAAGAACATCCCATGGAAAAAAGACAGTCTCTTCAACAAATGGTGCTGGGGAAACTGGTCAGATCAATTCTAACACATTCTTTGAGCCATTAAAATAAGGAAGCTCCTGTGCTGATGTGGAATGAAGAGTGTGTGTGCCCACAGGTGTGTGTGCAAGCACACTTGTCTGTGGAGCTAAGTGATAAAAGTTGAAACTAATGTGTAGGATAAAATCATTGTGTTAAAAAATAAAGGGAAGGAGAACAAAAAGAAATCACGCTCAAATATCTTCGCTAGGGAGATATAATTTTTGGCTGGGATTCTCCTGGCAGCAAGAGACAGAAAGGAGATAGGCTTTACATTCTTGTGCTGTGTATCTTAAAATTTGTGCTGTGTGGGTGTGTGTGTATTAACTTTGATAGTATTTTGATTTTTAAAAATATTTACTAAATGTTGCCTTTAGGGATTTGAATTCTATTATATTAAATTATATTTTTCTTACTCTTCTAGATTTTGTTGTGCACTAAAAGAAGATTTGACGCATGCCCATACTAACAAATCTTATAAATCAAAGGGTGGCAAAATGTTTTTTATAGGCTCATAAAGCAGTTTTTTTTTTCCTAAGACAATAACATGATGCCTAAGAAACTTAGTGAAACACAAAACATAGGGTTCGTGACCCTGCTCTTCAACTTAGTACATACATAACTACGGGAGGTCACTTAAGTTCTATTTCCTCATTGTTAAATAGCCAAAACCTGCTCTAACATATAATACTCTAAAAGTCCAATGACATAATATATGTAAAATTGCTTTGTAATCAAAGAATACAAATGTAAGTTATAGGAAAAGTAAATTTTTCAGAAGGAAACCATAATAAAGCATGTATTTCAGATACATTATCAGCAAAGTTGTTACATTTCCTATTTCCTTACTTCTGCCTCCAGGCACAAATATCCTCATCCCAGCCTTGTATCAGATGAAAGTTTAACTGTACCTGCTTCTCTTCCTATATCTAACTGTTAATAAATTGTGCCTTCGTGTTCCCTTCAAATCTCTCCAGACTGCCTCCTTCTGTATTAAAAACATAGCAGGTTAATTTCTGTACCCAAGTGAAATACATATTTACATATTAATGATTGTGAGATTAAATCCCTTAATAAGACATTTTATGGCTCTTTTCTATAACTATGTCAGACTTTCAGGGGAGCTGTTTCAGGACAGGGTAGCCTTAACGAACAAAGATAGATGTGTGATTACCTAAGTGGGCTGAAGAGGACCTCTACTCATATGCAAAAGTAGTTAAGTCTGGAAATTGAAGCAAATGTAGGCATTTTTTTCTTTTTAAGATACAGAATGTTCTATATGAATGTCAAATTTCTGAATGAAAATGACCTAGCCTGATGAAAGATTGAAACAATATCACCATTTAAATGCAACGTGATTTTTAATGTCTTTCATGAAAATCTCATTTTCCTGGAAATGGCACTAGAGCTGTGAGAAAGCTACATACAGTCTTTAAAATAAAGTGATATCTAAGTGATCTTGCAATGTCTATTAGGACAAGTTTTAACATAAGTTATACTATTAAACAATTTTAGAATGTATTATCAAGCCTTCACTATCCCAGTACAACTTCTGCTATTTTCAAGCAATTTCTCAGAATAATAAAACTTTTTGAGTAGAAGCAAGTTCATAATTGAAATGGCTACAATAGAATTTTCTCTGGGTAGACAGAACAAATAATCTGAGAACTGATTAAATATGATTGTTCAGGCACATTAATATTGGGGAATACTTCCACGTTTTCAATTTTCACTTTCCGTGATTGGTAGCATTTATCTGTTGAGTGGAGTTTTGGTTTGGGCAGAATGATACCTAGGGAGGAGATCAATAATAGTCAAATGCAGGAGGACTTTTCCTGCATTGGGATCCATCCAAACCAGCTTCCAAGAATGGAAAAGCAGGAATGCTGAGAAAAATATCCCCCACCACTTCAGGTATTGTTATGACATGAGTTGTGTCCTAGTTATGTCCGCTGATTTCCTTCATTCTTACAGTGCAAACCTAACTGCTTTTTACAGTACCACATCTGAAAGTTCTAGAGAGCAGATGTATTTAATGCGATTTCATTTTAGCAATGTGGAGATAGAATTATTGTTTTTCCTTGAGGGGAACTGGAAATTGGGGAAGGGAAATTTAGTTATTCTTTTTTTCATTTATAATATATGGTGCTATGTCAGAAATAGAACCCGACCTGGAGGAAATCATTTGGTTGCTATAATAGCAGCTGATCACTGCACTTTTGATTATCAATTTCTGAATCACAGATAGCTTGCTTACCAACACCATTGTGTCTTACTTTGTTACTGTTGTCTTAGTGTCTCCAGTCAATAAATAATCAGTCTCTGATAATCCATTTTCTAGGTGATCCTTAGAACCACCAGCCATCTCAGCCTTAGGACTTCTAATGTTTCCCTTTTAAACATGGTATGAAAGGAAAGATTTGGCTTGGTGTTCAACTGAAACAAAAGAGTGTTATCTTTATTTTTGTTGTAGAGCAAGTCTTTGCTAGCCATGAAAGGTATGTTTTGAATTCATAAATACCATTATTTTAGATATAGATGCTGAGTCAGTGGGATCCCAGCATGACTCACCAATATAATGAGTCCCTCCCACAGACTATCCTTGTGGTTCACATATCTGTTGGGTACTTATATTCATTACCTTAAGGAACTCCTATAAAAATTCTACATTGTAAATATTATTAATACTATCAATTTACTTTGCATCATAGACCTCGGTGTTGACTGTGAGAAGTAGAAAAGGAATTTTAAATCCTAAAATCAAAATGTATATAATAGATTCAGTACTCGTTTTATTGTTAACTCTAAAAATGTTGTTCATCTACTCTGAGTCATGAACTGTTTGAGAATTTGATGAACTAACATCATCAGATGACCTAGCATCCAGTGCCCATTACCTGTAAATTATAAAGATTGATAAATATTCCCAAAGCTTTAAGATTGATATTTATATAACATTTCATGGTTTCTAAGGTGGCCCTAAGTCCTTCTTCTTCCACTAAATATTGGTGACATAAATGGCAGCAAATCACCCATAGTTTGCATCTGGATTTTTGAAATTATCACTCCACATCAGTATCTGCCCCATTTTTTTCTAAATGCTACATAATATTCCATAGTGTATCTGACTAAAATTTATTCACTCTCGTCCTACAGACAGCTATGCAGAGCACTCAGTGTCTGCCTATTTGAAGGTGTAACACACTTTTCTCTGGTGTACATACTGGCAAATGGAATCTTGCATCACAGAGTATGTGCATATTTAATTTCCCTAATTAATTTTCCAAAGAAGTTGTAGCAATTCTCATTTTCATCCCCAGTTTAGATATGCCCATTTCTTTATACTCTCACTTGCACTTAAAATTATCCAAGAATCAATAATATTTGGTTGATGATTGTTTAAAATCCCATTGCTGTTTTATGGTGCAATCCTGATTATTAATGGTATTGCACATGTTTTCATAAGGATTTTTTCATAATTTTGTGTCCCATTGCATAGGCTTCTCTGTGAATTTGCTATTTGTATCTTTATCATTTAACCTTATTCAATGTTTTGTCACTTATTAATTTGCTTGTCTTTAGTTTCCTTTATGGTATCTTTTGTCATGCAGAAGATTGTAAAGAACACTGAAAAGGCAGTTAACTTGTAGCGTGAGGACATGCAGTGGAAACCTATCTCTTGATAGAAATACAACATGAGAAATCCAAGAGCCTGTCAAAACATTTCTGTATCTCAATATTGGTGATATTCAAAGGTTTCAGAAGATAACTCCTATAAATATAAAAGAATACATACATATATTCCTCCTTCTAAGGTTGTAATCTCTACAACTATCTTCTTAGATAAGTATAACATCAGTCCTAGGTGAATGAGAACAAAAAATAAATAAAAAGTGGCTTGAAGAAGGTTGAGTAATCAGAGTCACATTTTAAAAATCTTACCTCTGTCTTTCATCAAGTCTCTGATTCTAACACTTTTCGCTAAATGGTCATTGTCACATTATTTTCAATTTAAATAATCCTGAATGTGGTTGAAACACCAATTTCGAGGATCAGTGTAAAGGGGGATTTAAGTCTGGGATGAGTATAATAGGCGGACAGAGGGTGCATGAAAGCCTACGGTCACAGTTGGTAACCATAAGAAAATCCAAGGCAATGCAGAGAGTGACTTTGGCATGTCCATGGTGGTGTCTAAAGCATAAGCAAGGATATTGTCAACAGTGGGAAGTTTGGATTATAAGGTGGCAATAAACTTCATGTAAATTGATGAGTAGGCCAGATGAGAAGTGATGAGAGCTTGAACTCATATTGAAAGGGTTGATGGAAGAGAGAATAGTTTTAGGACACACTTAAGTAACAGTGGAATCCTCCTTCTGCTTCCCCAGCAAGCCGGGCAGAGAAATGAGTCGTGGATAAAATAAAAAGTATGAGCAAGTCAGGTGGAGATATTTTCCTCCAGGGTTCTTTGTAACTGGGATAGGGAAGCTTTCAGAGAGATGTTTGTGGCTCAGCAGTAGACTCCTTTCTTAGTCTCAATTTGTGTTTGGGTTGTGTGTGTGTGTGGGGGAAGGCAACACAATTTGAAAGTCGCTGGTTGAGGAAGGGGAAAAAACAATGCTCTAGAATCTAGAAGTACTAACTCAGGTGTTGAGAGTTAACTGCCAATGATGGAGCAGTTAGGCAGATGTTTCCCTACCTTCTTATTTGTTTAGACCAAGGATCACACTCATTGCTCATTGACTAAATCCTCCTCACAGAAATTTTTTGTTTGGTCTGCACAAGACTTAATATTTTGAGTCAACCTATAAGAATTGCACATGAGGATTCCTGGCTTCTGTGTAAGAATTGGAAGCTCTGGAATCCTGGTCCTCATTCCCACATGGCGGCAGGAAGTGGAGCTGAAGACTCATTTCTTGATGGAGTTTTAGTGCCCACTTCTTTATTCTCACCACCCAGCTTGCTTCATACACATGGTTGGTTCCACTGAGATTTGTTTTTCTCTCTCTCTCTTCTCTCTCTTTCTCTTCTCTCTTCTCTTTCTCTTCTCTCTCTTTCCACTTTCTCCTCTCCTCTCTTTCCGCCCCCCCCTTCTCATCTGCCTAACTTCAGTAAGCAGTTTGGAGACCTCAGGATAAGATAAGGATCAGTGTTAATCTTTGGGACATATAGGGATATGTGTGTGTGTGTGTGTGTACATATATATGCATGTAGATCTGATTCAACAGTTACCAATAAATAAAAAATAAAGGTCTGTAACTTACCCTTATACTCAAAGAGAAGCAAGTTTTAAGTGTCTTTCATGCCTGACTTAGATACTTTGAAATTAGCAGTGTCAAAGGCATCTCCCCACGACTAATATTATTTGGAGGTACATGAAGGACCAAAGATTACCACAAAATGATTGATTGGAAACCACCACAACTGCCACTGGAGGGTCTTGTTCCAGACTGATAATGCAGACCTAGTGTTACATCCTAAAGACATGAGGGATTTGTGTCAGGGTAAGTCTAGCCTTGTTAGCAAGGAGGAGATTGTCCTAATGGTGGCTGGAGATTCTAAGGCAGAAGTTAGAAATAAGCAGCACTCTCAAAGGCAGGCGACTTGAGGATAGGAAGTTTCAGGATTTACTGAAAAACTCTCTAGAAGGTGCTAACTTTTCAGGTGTGTTACCCTTAAACTTTGGCAAAAGTCCTATACGGTCTACAGTTCTGTGTGTTTTTTAATTTAATAAATTAGTTTTGGTGTTTTTATCTGCTTATTGTAGAGACATGGCAGCATTGTTTGCAAATACGTTTTAGTTATCTAAAACTACATCTTGGCATGCTTTCTCTATCTTTACACAGAGGTCCCCCTCAAGGATGTTTTCATCCTTGTTTATATTCCATGGTGTGCTATGGATGTGCTATAATTTAAGTAACCAGTGTTTTCTCACCTTTTCTGAACAAACAGTGTGGGCCTAGGGAACAACAACAAAAACATCTTTTGTTGGTACTGCACCACTCCCAGAAAATGGGTATTTTTGTACGACAGCCTAGTGTAAAAGGAGGTGCTTCTTGCGGTGTGTGTGACAATGACCCAGTGGCTCAGGCCACTCCAGCTGCTGCCCAGTTACTCTCAGAGCTAACTTATCTTTGGCACAGTGACTGGACAATACACTGCATCTGTGTATATTTTTAAATTTTCTTCTCCAAAAGTCTAATTTTCTTTTCCCAACATGACCCTTTCAAAAACTGTTACATCCTTGATAGTCTGCAAGTTTGCATTGTGAGAGACAAAACGTCCAGCTAGAAAAAGACACGTGTTCAACTCTGACAGACATATTTGTTTTTGTGTTACATTGACTTACCTTCCTGGTGGAGAGTCAAACCTTATCTGATTCTCTGAGTATATTCCGTTATCAGTTTTGATAGAACTAGAGAACTGGGCCAGTATGGAAGCAAAGGAGAAAAGTGTTCTGGAACCACCCCGAGGTTCCAGGCTGTGAGGATGTGCATGTTTGCTGTGCCACTCCAACTTTTTCCATGAGTGGAGCAGATTTCAGGATTCTCATCCAGTTGTTTAGGCCATGGGTCAGGCAAGATCATGGCACCGCACAGAGGGAGCACTGATCTTAGTTACACATTGGGCACATTCCTATACTTTCTCCACATAGAATATATTGGGACTGCTCTGGGCAAAGTTTAAGAGATGAGAGTTGTTATTCTTTTACTTCTCTACCCTTTTCTGTGTTTATTTATGCCCTGGTATCACCTTTTTCATTCTCCCCTGACTTCTATGTTTTATGTTTCCCATTGGTTACTAAAATTTACCAGGCCTCTCTTCTCTGAAAAATGTCCCAGTACTCCAAGTTCATTTCTGCTTTCCACCAAAAACTTTACCTCTTTTTTTTTTTTTTTTTTTTTTTAATTACAGCGAAGAGGGAAACTTTCTTGAAATTGGAATGGCTACCGTATCTTGCTTAAGATTCCTGGAAATACTTGCACTTAACCACCTAAGCGAATGCCGTTTTGGGTGATGTCTCAGGCAGGGTGACAGAGCAAGGGGTATTGTGGGGTGAGATGTTTGCCAGGCTCAGGGAAGGCTTCCCACGCTCTTTACATGGACCCCAACAGAAGATCTGTTTCGGGCTCTGCCAGCTTCTACTTCCATCAGTGTCTTGACCTAGCAGCGAAGAGAGAAAACCAATATTGCTGTTACACATTACAAGCTAAGCCAACTAATATGTTTTCAAGAGCACATTTTCCAATTTCCAAATAATGCTGGCACTTTATCACTCTTAGCTCTCACTGAGTTTTTATCCTTTTGCTTTTAATTGGAGTCTTGACAAATAGAAATTAAAGCACAACATTGTAAACCCTGCTTCTGACAGCAATTCAGGAAAACATTCGGTAGCAGGAGGGTAAAGAATCTGTATATTCTGATCATTTGTCCAATTAGACTATACATGTTACTCGAGTCTTCCATTTGGATAAGTAATTGAGAATTATTTACATTTGGTCCTTTTAATGTTAAATCTAATCTTTTGCGGCCTAAATGTCTCAAGATGTGTATGAAGTGTTAAAGCAATGATATAATAAGTTGAAATGATTTGTATATTCAAAAAAGCTAGGATTACTAGTGAAAATTACAATATAATTACAAAAATGTGTTATCAATGTGTGAGGCCAAATTTTATCAACAGACCGAGAAAATAGTTCTAATAACAATGTAAATGAAATGTAGTGAAAATATTGACCTTGTCTGAAAAATAGGGAGCATGTGTGAAGCATATGAGTATGGGAAGTGTGTAAGAAATATTAAGGAAGTTATTTTGACTACAAAACTTGAAAATATCTAACATTATGGATTCCTATATTCTGTAGAAGTTTCATAAGAATAGATACAGTATTCATGTAAAATTGGTCTTTCTGTAATCTTAAAATCCTGCCAGTCAGTAAATATTACTTTTCCTTTAAGTTTGAATGAATTTTGTTCCCCCTACCTTTCTGACTCCTTCAAAAAGGTCACTCCCTACAGTGAATCATTACCGAACCCCTCGCACATGTTTTTCAAAACCACTTTCAAAACTACCATCTCATTTTTATACATTTACACAAGAGATACACAGTAGGGTATGTTTTGTCATTTTACAGATAAGGAAACGGATGCCCAAAGAGGTTACATGTCTTGCCGGAGCACTGAAATCGGTACCCAAACCTCATTTTCTCTTTTCTAATTGAATAAAATGTCTATGTTCTACTGCTTTCTAGAATAACAATCCCATCATATACCTATAGTGTTAGAGCAGTGAGGTAATAAATTTACATATATATGTGTATGTATATAAATGTAGATATGTGTGTATCTGCATATATGGCCTCCGTCGTGATGTTGAGACCTATCACTGAAGGAGACCGATATGATCACGTTTCAGTTTAGGAATGTCATAAATCCATAATATGATTCAAATGATGGTGTTTTTATGAGTAGGCACTAGTTAAAATAGTTTAGATTTGTATGTAATCACGTCTCTCTCTTTTTGCATTTTTCACGCATGCCTCTTAGATCTATATTTCCCTCAGACAACCCACTTTTCAGATAACCTGTTTCCAAAATACACATTTTACATTTTCTTAGCCTCTGTTTATCTCTCCTTTCGTGTTATCATTTCTTCATATCAGTAAGATCAAATATCTAAGACTTTGTTTTCATGTATCTTTCAGCACAAAAATGTAAATGTGTACATAGGTATGGAATATGATGGGACTTTGAAGATAGCATTTAGTCACATTTGGAAGATAAAGATAAATGTTTTAATAGATAAAACAATCTGGGAACTTGATGTGTAGAGAATCTGTGCTTAAGAGATAAGTACAATATTGTTACAAATAATACAAGGAAATCTATAAATAAATGGCTCCTCAGAATAACAGAATATTTTAAAAGTAGCATCTACAAAGTGTGTTACAAAACAATAGTCATAACAGAATAAGTTGAGATATAAATTTATTTTTTCCTTTCTTTTCCATCACTACCACAGGGCAAGACAGTATCATTTCATATCTGAACTGGTCTAATTCCATTATTCCCTCTAAAACATTCTTTGTACTTGAGTCAGGATGATCTTTCTAAACTGAAACGTGATTATCTCTCTCTCCTTCAATGATATATCTCAACATCAAGATGAAGGACAAATTCCATACTAAGTCTGATTTAATATGACTTTAAATCTATGTTGTAATCATACTCTTCCAGTCCATGTAAACATGTCTTCTCCTGACTGCCACACCCTCTCTATTCTAGGATCTCATGCCTAATTAGGTCCTACTTGAATATCACTTGATCTTTAACACCTTTCCTGAAAAATAGAGCTGGGTGTAAGGTGTGCCAGTGGTATCCTGAATAAATCCCTATCTGATAGTTTGTCTCACAAATTAGAATTACGTATTTTTGTTCCCACTTGGCTGTAGGCTCCTAATGAGTACACGGTGACATTTTTTCATCAGTATATCTTATGATCTAAGAAATACGTGTTTAATAAATATTGCATTGATAAATGTCTATAGTTACATTTTATCTCACAGTATTATGAACTGTGAATATCTTGACAAATACAGTTGCTGTTCGGTATTGTAAATATTGCATGTGGTGAATGAACGTGGTCGTTTCTGTCCAGTTAAATTTGTATGTATTTATACATATTAAGTTGTAGGTTTATACTGACTCTCGACTTTAAATGTATGCTATACACTTTACATTTTTAGAGTTATTTTAGTTTTGATTATGACATAGAAGATACTAAAACCAAAGGAAATATTACATGAATTAATGAAACAATACAGTGTAATAACATGAGGCAACATATTTTAAAATAGGCATTTATGACTTAATAATAGCATTCCTGATCAGCTTTCTGTCAGAGTTAAAGTGGAACTGGTATAATAGGCCTACTTTATAGAAAAGCATTGATAAAGAATTTTCATGGTTGATGATAAATTTGAGCTGGCTGCCTACAAAACAAATTATTCAGCTATACAGTGACTTTCCCAAAGAGCACATTTGCATGATCTTCAAGTTCACTGCTGGAGAGATTCTAAATAATAATCAGCTATCATAAAGCCAGAGAAAGGCATTTTAGATTGCCATATAATTTGCACTGAGAACTTTGAGAATTCCAGTGGAGGCTGAACATTAGTAATCCTTCTTGAATAATAATGGAAATAATTAGGAAGGCTTCAAACAACCTGTCTCTGTAAAAGTTTAGTGTCCTAAATGTGAGAGAGCAAGAACATTGAAAGTTGTTTAATGGCTTTTTTGAGCAGATCTAATCAGGCAAGTTTTACCCTCTGACACAAATTGGGTCTTGGCTGATGAAAACTGAAGCTACTGTTGCAAAGAACATTCAGATTCTTGCATACTTTTTACCTGCTTGAACAAACCATAGAGGAAAGTAATCACATACCTGCCTTAAATTACTTGGCCTTTCAAATTTGATATTCAATTAGAAGCAAACTGGAAATCTTTTCAAAGTGAGCAAAAAGAAAATATTTCAAATGTCCCTATATATTAATTTTATAACTTTCATAAATCACTTGCATAGTCAAGGCAGAACCTTAATTATACTAGAAAAATTAAGATAATTAGAAGAACTTTGAACCTAAAGTCTATTTCTGAGGTCTACTTTTATATCTTCCATTGAATTATTGTGTATCTTTAGGATACTTTCAACTGAACACGCTTACAGAATTTCCATTTTATTCTACTCCAAGATAGTATTATCATCATTCAGAAGAACAAAATCAATTTGAGTTAATGTAGGGAAGTCACCTATTCCAAAATTTGCTTACCTGTTTTTTTTTTTTCCCCATACTATTGACAACTTTAGAAGTGTGCTCTTGGTTTGTGAAAAAGACAGATAAAATCAATACTAACTCATACGTGACATAACTCATACCCAATCCAGAAACCTTACAGAGAGTATGAAATAACCTGGAAAGGGACCATTTCTGAGCATTATGGTTATTCTGGAACCTACTCAAATAGTATTCTGAAAAGTGTTTGCTAACATTAATGCTTCATTTTACACATTTGGGAGTTCAGATCTATGAGAAGGACAAATTTTAAGGTCTTAAGAGAGCTACTCATTTAAACTAATCTATGCTAGAGATTTGACTACTACACTTTAAGCTCTCTAATAAATTTGGATGACATGTTGTATGCTCAAATTTATAATAAACACTAAAAAATTGTGAATACCACTCATACAAACTAACTTGAAATGTATTAAAGACTTAAATGTAAGATCTGAAACCATAAAACTGCTAGAAGAAAACAGGAAAAAAGCTCCCGGACATGGATTTTAACAATGATTTTTTGGATATGGTAGCAGAAGCACAAGCAACAAAATAAAAAATAAGCAAGTGGGACTACATCAAATTAAAAAGCTTCCACACTGGGGTGCCTGGGTGGCTCAGTTGGTTAAGTGGCCAGCTCTTGGTTTCAGCTTGGGTCATGATCTCAGGGTCCTAGGATCTGCTCCATGCTCAGCAGGGAGTCTGCTTGAGAACTCTCTCCCTCTGCCCCCATTTGGGCTCATGCTTTTTCTCTAAATAAATAAATCTTTAAAAATAAATAAATAGAAATAAAAAATTTCTATACAGCACATGATCATCAAAATGAAAAGGCAGTCTACAGAATGGGGGAAGATATTTACAAATTATATATCTGATAAGGGGTTAATATCCAAAGTATATAAAGAACTCATATAATTCAAATAACAACAATAACAAAAATACTTCAATTAAAAAAGGACAAGGGACCTAAATAGACTTTTTTTCCAAAGAAGACATTCAGGTGGCTATAGACACATGCAAAGGTGTTCAACATCACTCATCATGAGGGAAATGCAAATCAAAACCACAATGAGCAATCTCCTCCTCATACCTGTTAGAATGGCCATCATCAAAAAGACAAGAGTAACAAAGGCTGGTGAGGATATGAAAAGAAGGCAACCTCTGTGCGCTGTTAGTGGGAATGTAAATTGGTTCAGGCACTGGAAAACAGTATGGAGGTTCCTCAGAAAATTAAAACTAGAACTACCATATGATCCAGAAATCCCAGTTGTGTGTATACATCCAAAGGAAATGAAATCACTATAGAAGCGATATCTGCATCTTCATGTTCGTTGCAGCATTATTCATAATAGCCAAGGCATGGAAATAATGTAAGTGTCCATCAAAGGTGAATGGATGAGGAAAATCTGGAAAATCTATAGACACACACACAATGGAATATTCAGCCATAAAGAAGAAAATCCTGCCGTATGTGCCAACATAAATCAATCTTGAGAGCATTATGCTAAGTGAAATAAGTCAGAGAAAGACAAATACTATATGATGTCATTTATATGTGAAATCTGAAACAATAGCAAAAAAAAAAAAAAAAAAAGATCAGATTTGTAGTTACCAGAGGTAGGGATGGGGCGAGGGAGTGGGGGACGGAAGATACGGAGGATTGAACGAAGTTAATGAAAAGGTACAAACTTCCAGCTATAAGATAAATAAATACCAGGAATGTAACATATACAACATGATGACTATAGCTAATATTGCTGTATGGTATATTTTAAAGCTGCTAAAAACTAGATCCTAAAAGACCTCATCACAAGGATAAAAGCATTCTTTTGTTTGTGTATCTATATGAGACAATAGATGTTAACTAAACTTTATGTGATAACCATTTTATAATATATGTGAGTCAAGTCGTTATGCTGTACCCCTTAAATTTATAGTTCTGTTCACCAATTATCTTGATAAAACTAAAAGAAAAAATTCAAATTTGTGGAAATGGCTTTCTATGTGTTCTAACAAAGACATTTTTGTAGAATCACCTCAGTAATTTTCATCAGGATACTTCCTAGAAATATTCAGGTTGAGAATTATCTTTATGCTTTTCTGATAAATAGTAATTTGTCTTTGAGCACATCTTTCTTTTCTTCCTTCTGAAAATTATAGGCAGAAAGATGAATAGTCGATTTTTAATAGACTATGTGCATTGTCAGTATTTTATAAGCTATTCTTTGCCTTTCTGATGCTATTAGGTATATTGAGAACACGTCAAAAAATGTCGTCATCCTTTAGCTTTTGAGTTATAATCACTTGAACAAAAAGCCACACAAAAGAATTTCAGAAGCACAGAAATGCACTTTAAATTATTCCCTTCCTTATGTTGTTTTCAAGCTATAATAAACTTTCTTAACAGATTTAAAATTTCACCAATGGGATGACTCTTTTGAGCAAATAGGTATTATTGCTAGAATACTATTATTCAAGTATGATAGATAATATATATAGGAACTTCTGTATAAACTCTCAACCAATATAGCCTAGTCCAACTGTGGGCAAGTCTAAGAAATAGAAAGCTTTTTGATATTTTGAACCTACTCTTAAAATTTTCATTTTCTTTCAGAACTCTGTCATTCTTTTCACTCTTTCTGTCTTCTAATGTGTTTGATTTTGAGTACTGTCCAATTTCCTTTATTCCTCTGTCACTGTCTTGAAACTCTGTTCATTTGCCATCAGTTTTCATTCATCAGTATTCTTCCTTCTGAAATTTATCCTTCTCCCACCAATATCCAAACAGAACTCTCTAGAACCAAACCTAAACTTAACATCTGATATAAAAATTAACTCAAAATGGATCATAGATCTAAATGTGACACACACAAAAAAAAACTATAAAACTTCTAGAAGAATGGGATGCCTGAGTGGCTCAGTCGGTTAAGCATCTGCCTTCAGCTCAGGTCATGATCCCAGGGTCCTGGGATCAAGTCCCACATCGGGCTCCTTGCTCAGCAGGGAGTCTGCTTCTCCCCTTGCCTGCAGCTTCCCTTGCTTGTGTGTGCTCTCTCTCTCTTCTCTTTGTTTCTCTAACAAATAAATAAAATCTTAAAGAAAAAAAGGAAAACTAGAAGAAAACAAAGGAAAAATTTTTCCTTTGCTAAGGTTAGACAAGAAGCTCTTAGACATGACACCAAAGGCACAATCCATAAAAGACAAAAATTGATAATACAGAGCATCAAACTTAAAAACTTTTGCTCTATTATATGATCCCTATTAAGAGGATCAAGGTCTATTTAGATATCAGGTTTGCCATTGACAAATATTATCAAATCACATACCTGAGAAACAATTTTTGTCCAGAATATATAAAGAATTCTAATCTCAGCAATTAAAAAAAATCAGGGGCACCTGGGTGGCTCAGTAGGTTAAGCGTCTGCCTTTGGCTCAGGTCATTATCCTGGAGTCCCAGGATCGAGCCCCACATCTGGCTCCCTGCTCAGCAGGGAGTCTGCTTCTCCCTCTTTCTCTGCCCCTCCCCCTGCTCCTTCTCTCTCTCTCTCTCTCTCTCAAATAAATCTTTTAAAAAAATCAGTTAGAAAATAGGCAAATCATTTTTTAAAATTTTTTATTATGTTAGTCACCATACAGTACATCATTAGTTTTTGATGTAGGCAAATCGTTTTAACAGACATTTCTCCCAAAAGGGTATAGAGATGGCAAATACACACATGAGAGAAAAGACACTCACCATCATTAGTCATTAGGGAGATGCAAATTAAAGCTATAATGAGATACCATTGCATACCTATTAAAATGGCCAAAAATTTTTAAAAATACAGTATCAAGTGTTGACGAGGACGCAGGGCAACTGGATTTCTCAAATGTTGTTGATGGAAATGTAAAATGTCATAGCAGTTCTGGAAAGCAGCTTGACTGTTTCTTTTTTTTTTTAAAGATTTTATTTATTTATTTGACAGAGAAGGAACACAAGCACGGGGAGTGGGAGAGGGAGAAGCAGGCCTCCCCACTGAGCAGGGAGAGCGATGTGGGGCTCGATCCCAAGACCCCGGGTCATGACCTGAGCCGAAGGCAGACACTTAACGACTGAGCCACCCAGGCGCCCCTTGACTGTTTCTTACAAAGTTAACAGACAGGATACAGCCCAGACCTCCTGGGTATTTATCCTAGAGAACTAAAAGTATGATCACATGGGAACATGTACACAAATGTTCACAGTCACTTTATAGTAGCCAAAAGCTGGAAAGCACCCAAAATTCAACTGGTGAATAGATAAAGTGTAATAAATAGATACAAAGAAACAAACTAGTGATACACAAAATTATTTAGAAGGATTTCAAGGGCTTTATGCTGAGTGAAAAAGCCAATCTGAAAAAATTGTATGTGATAGGGTTCTGTTTATATAACATTCTTGAAATGGCAAAATCATAGTGATAGATAAGTAGTCAGTTGCTGCCGGAGGTTAGGGTTGGGGAGGAGGACATAACTGTTAAGGTGTAACATAAGGGAGTGTCTTGATTTAGGCTGAGGTCATGATCGCAGAGTCATAAGATCAAGCCCTACATTGGGCTCCGCTCTGGGCGTGGAGCCTGCTTGAGATTCTCTCTCTCTCCCTCTCTCTCTTTCTGCCCCTCTGCCCACTTGTGCGTGTGCACACTCTCTCTAAAAAAAAAAAAAAAAAAAGAGTATTGTACCAATGTGAGATTCCTGCTTTTGACCATGTACTGTGGTTATGGAAGATATGCTCATTGGGTAAAGCTGTTTTAAAATATACCAGAATGCTCATTACTATTTTGAAACTTCTGGAAGGCAACATATTTCAAAATAAAAAGTTGCAATTAAAAGAAAGAAGAGGGCATTGGATATTTAGGGACAGTTAGAAGTCTGTCACTCAATAAAAAGATTTAAGGTCTTGAACAGGATCACACTTTTTAAATTTTATATTTTCCTAACCCTATCATAGCTTAAGCAAAACTGCATTTGATAACATATGAATCTAGAAGAGAACCAGGTGATTTAAAATTGCCAACTAAATATCTTAGTAGGATATTAAACAGCAGTTATATTCTTAAATTTCATTCTTAAAATTAACGTTAATTAAAACCAATATATTATTATTTTTAGTTTATGAAAAAAGTAACACTTCTTAAGAAAATCAGTTAAAAACTTCAGTATGCTTATATTAATCACTTGAATAATAAAATTTCAGGGAGATCACTTAGGTTCTAATTTATCATATTAGTCTATCAACAAAGATTATCAAAGAAAGAAAAAATCTATTTTATATTCAACTAATTTATATTTAACTTCAATTAAATTACTCCATATAAACTTCTCTGAAGTTAAATCTTTTTTTTTATTTCCAGACATCTGAACAATTAGATGAATTTGGACATTAAATCCTGACCTTTGGTCCTTAGATATACTTTACATGCTTCAAATATGATTGATTGCTTGTTGAGTCCAATCATTTCTCCAATGCCTATGGGATTCTTAAAAACCCCTAACATTTGCAGGAAATGACCTTTATCCTACTCCATCATGCAACAGCTGTCAGAGATGTTTCTGCTGCCCATTCTCTGTCATGCAGAGATAGGGTTTATTCAGTAAAACCTCTGTTGTTGGGCCAGTAAAACTGCAGAGCTTCATTTTTTTAAGACTCTTATTTTGACATTGATGAAGATACCAGGTGACAATAACAAAGATAAATGTTAGTGATTACCACATGAGACTTATATATGGTCCATGTCTTGCAGCAATGGAGATAGTTGGAAGCTATGTAAATACTACAAATCCTAAACTTTTGCCCATGTTAAGAATAAATATTTGGATTGAAACCAGGAAAAAATTTAGTTGTCAATTACTTGGCATTAGGCTGAAAATTCCCCTTGCACATAAACTCTTATGAATGCAATTAAGTGCCCTAGGAAGCCGGTACCTTGTTTGGGGCTTGATTGGAATTAAACTAATAATCAGAATCATCAGAGGAGTCTTGAGAGAAAAGGGATTGACTGAGCTGCTGTGGTCGTTTTTCCCTAGAACATGAAATCTGCTTTTAGATCAAACTATTCAGTTTCAACTCAAGGTAGGAAATAATTCTATGCTGTTGCCATTTTTTTTTTAAATATTGATTCTTTCTTTAATACCACTGGTTTTTCTCAAGTACTTGGTGTTTCCTGGCCAGTTGGTCAAATTTACTACCAGGTGATTAAAATCTACAGTATATGCAACTGGTAGAGGTTTCCTTGGCAACTGTAGAGGTTGGCTTCCTCACAGGGCTTTCCAGAATGAGGGCCATGGTAGCAGCTCTCTGTAAGTGAGCAGGGGTAACCATAGTGATCTCACCTATAAGGTGACTGGGTGAAGAGCAGACAGGGTATTGGGAGTCCATGTAGTTTCCAATTTAAAAAAAAGAATTTTCCTCTAAAGTTGAAAGACTTTATTTCCTCTTTAAAGAAAGTTGCTCTTCACATTTTCCTTTTTTCCTCCTCCTCGTCTTTTCAGGAGGCTCAGCATTACCTGAAGCTCTACTCTGACTTTCTCTCAGGAGCTTTCCTTTGCATACGAGGAGCTTTCCTGTGTAGAGGATTTGCTTTACTTAGAGGACAATTTTCCATACTTAATTCTGGGACAAAAGCCAATGAAGCTGGGTGCTATTTTGAATCAGTACCAGTCTTCGTTTTGTAATTTCTTTCCACAAATTGTGATACTGTTTTACAAATTATGAATATATCCCCAAGCCATTTACTGTATTTTTGAAAGACCGTTTCTAATAGATGGATGGGATTCTAGTTAATGTCACTATCAAAATTTATTTGGTCATGTGCCTGTTAGTGGACATTTAGATTATTTCCAATTTTATAATATATAAAATTGTAATGAGCATTTTTATATAGAAATAGTTGTCCATCTATTCCATAAGTCCATAAGAATTGGACTTATGGCCAAAAACTGAATAAACAACCTTCCTTTATTGGGTTGTCAGGGTTATTGTATTTATTCCCATAAATTTATTCTTTTTTTTTCCTATTATATCCTATATGGATTTTGGAAAGTAGTAAGTACTTTGGGACACATATCCTAAATGTACAACCCCATAAGGTAAAGTGCTAAATACTTTTTGATAAAGTAAGGACAACTGGATAAAATGTCATCCAGAGAAAGCCAAAGAAGATTTCTGAGTTTCAGACAAATACCCTGAGGTGCTCTGTATTGGGATTCACACTCTGTGAAGAGCATAATTAAATGAATAGGGTACAGAATGATCCCTTTGTTTTACTGCTAAGACGATGTATTCTTTATCATGTTCCCTGAACTAACCTATAATTTCAAATAGTTCCTTAAATATATTGAGAAATGATTAACTGAATTTATTTAATCTGTGGAAACCATGGGTTCCCTCCCAGCCACCAATGGCAACAAAGTAGCAAGAAAAAATGGAAAATGCACGATGGCAATGATGTGCTTTATTTTTTTTTTATTTATTTTTTTTTAAGATTTTTTTATTTATTTGTGAGAAAGACAATGAGAGAGAGAGAGCATGAGAGGGAGGAGGGTCAGAGGGAGAAGCAGAGTCCCTGCTGAGCAGGGAGAATGATGTGCTTTAAACAGCAGTCACCAGGCATAAGAATATACAGGAATGACATGATAGGAATAAGAATCTGGACACAGTGTAGAAAACTCAGTCAAATCTCCCTTTAATGCTCTTCCCTCTTATCCCTCAACCTTCCCCATGCCTAGGAAGAGGATCACAATGTATTAGCTCCATATATACTGTTGTAATCCCCACAGAGCTGGAGGGGAGCCCAGCTTACCTGGGCACTTTTATTGTGAACTTTTTGCAGCTATTCTGATTTCCACACCAAAGAAAAATCTTCATTTCTTTCACTATTCAAAAGCTAAAAGAAATTTAGCTTTAACAACAAGCTAAGGTAACACTGAAAAGATGATTTCTGGAAGAGGAATAGGTGAAAAAGCAGAGGGGGGAGCAGGAGAGACTAGAAAAGAATAAAACAGGACAATAAGAATGTACAAAAGCCAAAAGAAGAAAAAGTCAAATTGTAACAACCTTAGTGTTGTCTCTGTTCAGCTCCTACGCTTTGTATGATTTTATTTATGTTTGCATTGTTGGTCTGCATTTGGAGTCACTCTTCGTTTTGGCTTGTAGCTTTTCTGTTACATTTACAGGGTGTTCTGGTTGACAAACCACCCACACCTACATACTCCGAAACACGCATGGTGCACATATGAATCTACACACATACTCAGAGGAAGAGAAAGAAATGGAAGATAAGTGATGAAAACAAAAGCAAAAGCAAAAAGACAGTGAAACAGAAAAAAGCGATTAGCTACGTAGAAGTAAATAAAGAAGAAAAATGGAGCCTATATGGAAGAAAGAGATAGAGATAATTATATGGAAGATTTGTGGCTCCAATTCATCTTCCAAAAATTGAAAAAAAGGATTTGAACTCAGAATCCTGCCATTGAAGCCTATACTCTAATAGCTGTAGTATTCTAGCTTTACATTTAATTTTTTGTTTAGCAATTTTTATGCATGAAGTGTTAAGTTCTATAAGAAGGAAAAAGGTAATGAGGACCCATCCTTGCCTTCCAAGAGTTTAACTTGCTATTCCCTGAAGACCTAACTCAATAGAAAAAAATTTAAGGATATTTAATTATCATCTTACCAACATATATTGCGTGCCTTGTGTGCATTACACACTGTGCAAGGCAATAGAAATACAAAATAATCATAGATGATGAATATAATCTTTGTCCTTAAATAATGTACAATATGGCTAGAGTGTAGATTAGATTATATAATGAGGGATGAGAATTCACAAGAGTGAACCTAACCCAATTGGGGTGGGGCCCAGGGAGAATGGGGTATGGCTTTCTTTTAGAAAAGCCTTTCTGGGCGCCTGGGTGGCTCAGTTGGTTGGGCGACTGCCTTCGGCTCAGGTCGTGATCCTGAAGTCCCGGGATCGAGTCCCACATCGGGCTCCCTGCTCGGCAGGGAGTCTGCTTCTCCCTCTGACCCTTCTCCCTCTCATGCTCTCTGTCTCTCATTCTCTCCCTCGCAAATAAATAAAATCTTAAAAAAAAAAAAAAAAAAAAAAGAAAAGCCTTTCTGAGTTGATCCTGGCAAGGTTAGTAGGATGATAAGAGCATTGCAGAGAGAAAGGGTGGAAATTACAAAAACATAGAGAAAATACAGTACAGCAGAGGCACTGAAAGGTATTTGATGTTGCTCAAGATAGTTCCAAAAATGATTTGAGAAAAGCATGTTGGAAATGAAGTCAAGGGCCAATCTTCGACCCTCTTGCAAGACATGCAAAGATTTAAGCCTTAACCTCTAATTAATTAGGGAGCTTGTTTGTAACTGATAAGGTAAAAAGCCGAAAGACAAAATTTTTATAATTAAAAAATTATCTTCTTTCTATATTGAGTAGGGTAATCTAGCAATGAAGGAAAGATTGAAGATTTGGAAGAAAGAAAATATAATGAATGAGGCAAGTTTCCCAAGGAAGCAGGATGTAATATCCAGATTGGAGGGGTTGGGATTGAACCAAGAATGAAGGGAAGAATGGTAGTCTCTCTCAGGCCAGAGGAACAATGGCAGTGATGTGTAGAAGAATGAAGATAGAGTCTTCAAGGACGAGGATTAACTATTTAGCAGTACAGGGTAAAAGAATGAATGTTTTCTCAGTTTTAAAACTAAATAAGTGACAGTGATAAGAGGCATATCATTAAAACATTTACAAGCAACATTCATTGACTATCAACCATGTACTAGAATTGTATCAACCACTTGGAAGTAGCAATTAAAAAGTCACCTATAAAATTGAGGAATTAATAACAATAAAATTTTTAAATAAGAAACCTTTGGTGTGATGAGTATTACAAAAGAGAAATCAAGGTTTCTAACAATTTTTAAATAATTCAGATATTATAACTTTCTCTCATACTATTGCTAAATGGAGAAAAGTAGGAGCTATATGTTTCTACCTGCATTGAAGCTCTGATCATCACATTCTCAAGTATAATGTATAGTTCAATGCGGAGACATCTGAAATCATAAAAAATGTCTAACTGCCACCGCAAAGCTGCTTTGATGAGAGAACAGAAGGGTGACAGCATGGAGTTTCTATAAGCAGTTACGAAAACAATCGGTGTTAGCAAACAACATCCATGGTAACAAGTCTAGAATCCTCAAGAAGATATTTTCCATTATTGGTGGGTAAACATTTAGCAGTTTTGATTACCAGAAGCTGCTTCTAACCTGGTGGTGCCCATTCTCTAGAGTGTTTTCCAGAGAGCATTTCATATAGCTCATATTATCTGTAAAATATTTCATACAGACAGCTTTATCAAAAAGTATTTAGTACTTTATGGGTTGTGCATTTAGGATATGTGTCTCAAATCACATACTATTCTTTCCAGATTCCTGAGAGAGGTAACAGTAAAAAAAAAAAAAAAAAATTAATGAATTTATGGGAATTGGTACAATAGCCCTAAAAAAAAAAAAAAGTAAGATGTGTTGAGAAGTTCGAAGTAAGATTTGACTGCAAAAGAGTATGTATTACATATTCCTGTATATAATTAAATTTACATGAGTGGTCCCTCTATCAGTTTTCTATTGCTACCGTAACAAATCCCACAAACTTGGTGGCTCAAACTAACACAAATTTATTGTCTTAGAGTTCTGTAAGTTAGAAGTCAGGAGTGATCTCACGGGGCTGAAATCAACATGTTAGTTGAGCTGTATTCCTTTCTGGAGACTCTAGAGGAGAGTATTTGCTTGCATTTTCCAGCTTCTAGAGGCCACCAACATTCCTTGGCTCTTGGCCCTCTTTTTCCATCTTAAAAGCCACCATATATGTTAAGAAAGAAAAAAAAAAAGAAGAATGTAGCAGGAGGGGAAGAATGAAGGGGGGGAAATTGGAGGGGCAGACGAACCATGAGAGACGATGGACTCTGAAAAACAAACTGAGGGTTCTAGAGGGGAGGGGGGTGGGAGGATGGGTTAGCCTGGTGATGGGTATTGAGGAGGGCACGTTCTGCATGGAGCACTGGGTGTTATGCACAAACAATGAATCATGGAACACTATATCTAAAACTAATGATGTAATGTATGGGGATTAACATAACAATAAAAAAAGCAAAAAAAAAAAAGCCACTAATGTTGTATCTCTCTGGCCATTCTCAAATGTCTATATTTCCCTCTGACTCTGTCTTCTGCCTCCTTATACATTTTATAATGTAACCTAGTGGTTACATTGGGCTCACCCAAATAATCCAAGATAATCTATCTCAAGGTCCTTAACTTTAATTATCTCTGAAAGTTCCTTCTGCCATATAGAGTAGCATATTCATACATCCCAGGGATTAAGATGTGGGCATCCTTGGGGACCATTTTTCTGCCTACCACAGACCTATTGCTTAATAAAAAGTTGATAACAAGAAAATGAAAAAAGACAAAAATAATTCAGATAATGCTGATTATTTTAAAGCACATTTAAAAGAATATAGATATATTTCAGTGAGATGAAACTAAGTTTTATATTCCATGTGGCCCCAGCAGTACTCTTCTACTTGAATAACAATGATAAGAACTAAAAAAATGTATAGAAAGACCAGGGAAATAGGCAAACCAGGTAAGTCAAAACACTTGTAGAATGATAATGGGCTCACTTATGTACTCTGAGATACAGGAAAAGTCATAATTTTAAAGGCCTTTTTCTCATATGTAAAATGGAGATATCAGTTACCACTATTGATATGTGCATAAGTACTTTGTAAATATAATTTCTCACTTTGCCTACCTGAATATATTATTGTAAAAATTACAGGAGCAATCTGCATGTGAAAGTTCTTTGTAAATTATAAAACACTATGGGATTTTTTTTTAGTTTTATCTTTTTTTAATTTTATTATGTTATGTTAATCACCATACATTACATCATTAGTTTTTGATGTAGTGTTCCATGACTCATTGTTTGCGTATAACACCCAGTGCTCCGTTCCGTATGTGCCCTGTTTAATACCCATCACCCCAACCCCCTCTCCTCTAGAACCCTCAGTTTGTTTCTCAGAGTCCATCGTTTCTCATGGTTCATCTCCCCCTCCGATTTTCCCCCCTTCATTTTTCCCTTCTTGCTATCTTTTCTTTTTTTTTTAAAGATGTATTATTTGTTTCAGAGATACAGGTCTGTGATTTAACAGTCTTACCCAATTCACAGCGCTCACCATAGCACATACCCTCCCCAATGTCTATCACCCAGCTACCCCATCCCTCCCACACCCCACCACTCCATCAACCCTCAGTTTGTTTCCTGAGATTAAGAATTCCTCATATCGGGGCGCCTGGGTGGCTCAGTTGGTTAAGCGACTGCCTTCGGCTCAGGTCATGATCCTGGAGTCCCGGGATCGAGTCCTGCATCGGGCTCCCTGCTCAGCGGGGAGTCTGCTTCTCCCTCTGACCCTCCCCTCTCTCGTATGCTCTCTCTCTTTCTCATTCTCTCTCTCTCAAATAAATAAATAAAATCTTAAAAAAAAAAAAAAAAAGAATTCCTCATATCAGTGAGGTCATATGATACGTCTTTCTCTGATGGACTTATTTCGTTCAGCATAATACCCTCCAGTTCCAGCCATGTCGTTGCAAATGGCAGGATTTCATTCCTTTTGATGGCTGCATAATATTCCATTGTGTATGTGTATATATATACATATATATATACCACATCTTCTTTATCCACTCATCTGTCAATGGACATCTTGGCTCTTTCCATAGTTTGGCTATTGTGGACATTGCTGCTATAAACATTGGGGTGCATGTACTGCTTCAGATCCCTACATTTGTATCTTTGGGGTAAATACCCAGTAGTGCAATTGCTGGGTCGTAGGGTAGCTCTGTTTTCAGCTTTTTGAGGAACCTCCATACTGTTTTCCAGAGTGGCTGCACCAGCTTGCATTCCCACCAACAGTGTAGGAGGGTTCCCCTTTCTCCGCATCCCCGCCAACATCTGTCCTTTCCTGACTTGTTAATTTTAGCCATTCTGACTGGTGTGAGATGGTATCTCATTGAGGTTTTGATTTGGATTTTCCTGATGTCGAGCGATGTTGAGCACTTTTTCATGTGTCTGTTGGCCATTTGTATGTCTTCTTTGGAAAAATGTCTGTTCATGTCTTCTGCCCATTTCTTGATTGGATCATTTGTTCTTTGGGTGTTGAGTTTGATAAGTTCTTTATAGATTTTGGATACTAGCCCTTTATCTGATATGTCATTTGCAAATATCTTCTCCCATTCTGTCAGTTGTCTTTTGGTTTTGTTGACTGTTTCTTTTGCTGTGCAAAAGCTTTTTATCTTGATGAAGTCCCAATAGTTCATTTTTGCCCTTGCTTCCCTTGCCTTTGGTGATGTTTCTAGGAAGAAGTTGCTGCAGCTGAGGTCGAAGAGGTTGCTGCCTGTGTTCTCCTTTAGGATTTTGATGGACTCCTGTCTCACATTGAGGTCTTTCAAACATTTTGAGTCTGTTTTTGTGTGTGGTGTAAGGAAATGGTCCAGTTTCATTCTTCTGCATGTGGCTGTCCAATTTTCCCAACACCATTTGTTGAAGAGACTGTCTTTTTTCCATTGGACATTCCTTCCTGCTTTGTCAAAGATTAGTTGACCATAGAGTTGAGGGTCCATTTCTGGGCTCTCTCTTCTGTTCCATTGATCTATGTGTCTGTTTTTGTGCCAGTACCATACTGTCTTGATGATGACAGCTTTGTAATAGAGCTGGAAGTCTGGAATTGTGATGCTGCCAGCTTTGCTTTTCTTTTTCAACATTCCTCTGGCTATTTGGGGTCTTTTCTGGTTCCATACAAATTTTAGGATTATTTGTTCCATTTCTTTGAAAAAAGTGGATGGTATTTTGATAGGGATTGCATTAAATGTGTAGATTGCTCTAGGTAGCATCGATATCTTCACAATATTTGTTCTTCCAATCCATGAGCATGGAATGTTTTTCCATTTCTTTGTGTCTTCCTCAATTTCTTTCATGAGTATTTTATAGTTTTCTGAGTACAGATCCTTTGCCTCTTTGGTTAGATTTATTCCTAGGTATCTTATGGTTTTGGGTGCAATTGTAAATGGGATCGACTCCTTAATTTCTCTTTCTTCTGTCTTGTTGTTGGTGTATAGTAATGCCACTGATTTCTGTGCATTGATTTTATATCCTGCCACTTTACTGAATTCCTGTATGAGTTCTAGCAGTTTTGGGGTAGAGTCTTTTGGGTTTTCCACATAAAGTATCATATCATCTGCAAAGAGTGAGAGTTTGACTTCTTCTTTGCGGATTTAGATGCCTTTTACTTCTTTTTGTTGTCTGATTGCTGTGGCTAGGACTTCTAATACTATGTTGAATAGCAGTGGAAACACCATGGGATTTTTACAAGATTTTGAAGGCACTTCACATATTGTACCAGTGATTTAAAGAAACTTGTGGTATATTTGCTATTTGTTATTCTTATTTATTATTGTAGGATTTTGATTATTTTTTTTCTTTTTAATATTACAGCAATTGACAGGATGTTTGTTGTCCCAATCCATATAGTAACAGATTCCACATTCTAGTGCTCTAGAAATAGATTCTTTCCCCTCACCTCTTCGGTGCCCACTCCTATTTCTATTTGAGAATTAAGGAATTAAACTCCAAGGGAAAGCATGTGACATAATTTCAGTCCTTGGTTGAAACCTTAGCCTCTAACAAAGTGAAGAAAGAGGCTACCAATGTGAGGAGACTGGTCAACTTGAAGGAAAAGAAGAAAACTTGGACACAATTAATTGCAGAGATTTATAAAGAGCTGGGATGTAAACCAGTAATCCTCACAATTCGGAGTTAGATTTCACAGTTTCTTTTGGTTTGGTTTTAGAGGAAATTACATATAGTGTGGAATTGTGCCAATGTAATGGTATCTGTTGTACAATGAAAAAATTCTTACACATTGACCAACCAGCATATAAAAAGATTCTCAGCATCATTAATCATCAGAGAAATTCAAATCAAAACCACACTGAGATATCACCTCACACCCAATATAATGGCTACTATTAAAAAAAAAGGAGAAAACAAAAACCCTAGAAATTGCAAGTGTCAGCAAGGCTGCAGACAAATTAGAATCTCTGTGCACTATTGATGGGAATGTAAAATAATACATATGAAAACAATGTGTAGGTTCCTCAAAAAAATTAAAAATATAAATACAATATGATCCAGCACTGCCACTTCTGGGTATTTATCCAAGAAATAAAAATTGAATACAGGATCTTGAAGAGATATTTGCATGACCACATTCATTGCAGCATTATTCACAATAACTAAGAGGTGGAATCAACCTAAATGTCTATCCTCAGATAAATGGATTTTAAAAATGTAGTATATGCATACAGCAGAATATTGTTCAGCCTCAAAAAAGAAAGAAAGCTGGTTATATGCCACAACACGGATGAACCTTGAAGGCATTATGCTAAGTGAAATAAGCCATTCACAGAGACACAAATACCGTATGATGCACTTATACAAGGCATCTAAAGTAGTCCAATTCTAGAAACAGAAAGTAGAATGGTAGTTAGCAGAGGCTGGGGGTCAGGGAGGAAAGGGGAAATTGTTGTTTAATGAGTACAGAGGTTTTTTGTTTTGTTTGTTGTTGGGTTTTTTTTTTTTTTTTTGGTTTTGCAAGATGAAAAAGTTCTGGAGATCTGCCTCACAACAATGTGAATAAACTTGACACTACTGAATTGCACATTTAAAAATGGTTAAGATGGTAAATGTTATGTTAAATGTCTTAAAAAATCCCAGGTGTCTTCCTGAGGGATACAGACCTGATGAGCATAGGGTTGAACCAGCAAAGGCCTGGGGTCAAGATGAAGAGATGCTACTGGCAATAACTTAAAATGTATGGGGGGAAAAGAAATGTATGGCCATGAGCTCCAGGGGCAAATGTCTATACATCACAACAAAGGATTAAATGATACCAGTGTAGTAACTCCAGAGTAACACCCCCCACCAAAGAAGCTGGGTGTATCCCAGGACCCACTAATTTCCTGCCACAGACATAGGGTTTTCCTCATGGACACAGATACTGCCCTAGAGCAGAAATGGGAAGTGAGGGGAAAAAAGTAAACAATATATTAAGTATTTTACTTAAGAAAGCAGAAACAACAACAACAAAAAAACCTGTTATTCCAAAGCAATCATTTAAAAGCTAATAGGGAGTTGTATTTTTAAAACGTTTAGTATTTAAAGTGAAGGGAGACAATTGAGACTGAAAGAAACTCAGCTATTAAGTGGCAATTCTAAATTAATCTAGCCACCTGCTGAAAGGTGGCTCATAAGCAGAGCATGGCCATGCTAGACAATAACACAACTGCATTTTCTGTGGATACATTAGTTGTAATGTATTTTGCAATAAGTATTCCTTTTCTCAGTTTTGGCTGAGGCCCCAAGCTAGTAACTGTCAGTCGTGCCCACATTGCAAAATAGGATATGAGTCCACTGAAGCAGACCTTGTCATAATTTGCATGAACTTTAGAAGATCAGCTGCCTCTATTCTTTTAAAAATGTTGGAGAGAATATTAGAAATGATTTCTTTTTTAGAAGAGATGCTGGAATGCTGTTGTCTCACTGTTGTGCCTTGACGAATTTTCCGAGGGCCAAAGATGCATAGGATGGATCCACTCTATGTCTATGTCAGGGGATAGATGGCTCCTTGGATTCACATGAGTCCTGGATGTTCTCTTCATTTGGGTGGTTTCACAAGGTGCTGGAGACTGGGTGGCTTATACAACAAACTAGAAGCTGGGGAATCTGAGATCCAGGTGTCAGCAGATTTGATGTCTGATGAAGACATCCTTCCTGAATGACAGTGCCTTCTTGCTGAATCTTCACATGGCAGAGAGAGAGAGGGAAAGGAACTGAGGTCTTTTCATCTCTTTGTAAGGGCACCGATCCTATCATGGAGGTACCACTCCTATACCCTCATCCAAACTTAGTTATCTCCCAAAGTCCCCATCTCCAAATACCATCATATTGTGGGTTAAGACTTAAACGTATGAATTCTGGGAGGTCACGAATATTTGTTCATAGTAAGTATCTACTCTGGAGGGTGTCCACTGGTCACATTTATTTAATCCTGGGTTGTAACTTGCTGACATCTGTCCCTAGAGCCCATAGCTCTTGTTCTTTGATTTGCATGTGAAGTCCACACTAGTGGTCACCACTTCATCTTGACTCAAGATGTGGCAGAGGAGAGGGGCAGAGAGATAGTGTGCTGGTCTGAGGTTCATCTTAGATCCTGTCCAGGACTTCCTAGAAGGACTGGGTGGCATCAAGAAAGGGGTAAATGCAGATTCCTAGGAGCTGAGGGAGGGGGGAGACATAAGTGGTTGGCCACAGAGATGCAATCCTGTATTCCTAGCACCATGACCAGAAGATCAGTAACGCCTTCATTTCCTGTTTGAGGGCTCATGCTCTATACGATACCAGAAAAAAGATAATGGGTGCACTTGCATTCAGCAAATACTGGAACTGAGTATCAAAGCTTGCTTAGATGCAGGGGGAAGGTTTGTGTCCCCTTCTGCCATGCTTGCATTATGACAGCTAGCATTTCTTGCTCTCTCTGCCCACTGAGATAGAGCTGGAAGGAGAAGGCAAAACTACTGCATGAAGAAAGTGAAAACATTTACTGAAGCAGAGATTTTACCATGTCCCCCAAAGAAATAATCGGTAGATTGAAAATAGCTGACAGTGTCCACCGTGTGAGTTAGCATAGACTACTCCAATTAAATAGAGAAATATTTGGTTATTCCAAATATACATATTACATCTAATATGTCCATATGAATTTTATGTAGTCTATTCCCCAGAAAGCACTAAGGACTGCTTTGCACAGCACTAGAAATAGTCTTGAATGCCAAAACGTTCCTTCAAAAACCACAAAGCTATTTGATATACAGTTCACCTGGAAAAAAAAAATCCCACAAGGTATCATATATTGACTTGCTTAAACACACTGCCCACAGATGAAGCAAAATAGTGATTTAAGCCAGAGATAAAAACTTCATTCCTTTACATAGATTATACAACAGGAAAATATGGGAAATTAAAGATGTTATATTAAAATATGCAATTGTAAGTTGAAATTTCTTTGCATTAAGCTAAAAATATGGGTATATTCAGAGAGAAAAGCCTATGAGAAATTGTCCAAAAGGTGGCTGGTATGGAATTGTGAATTTTTCAATTGAGTATGGTCAAATGAGTTAGGCCAACTTTAGAATGACTATTGTAAAAATTAAGCCCACATTTAAAGTATAAGACTTGGAAATGTAAGGTCCCTCAACAGATAGAAAAAAAACGTTTATTTAATTAACACATTGGTTTCATTTGACTATTTTACGAGGATTTTTAAATCTTAGTAAGAACTAAGGTTGTCTTTTTAAAACTAATTCCTTTAAATGTGTATGGAATCGTAATGCTAAGTAACATACAAAGAGAGCTCAGGGATTTTTCTTATTCTTCCATGAGTGCTGGTGTTACATAAAAAGAGTAGCAACAAGGCACAGATTATTTTACAATAATGTTCACTCGCTGGCAGGATTTTTGGATTTCTGGAATGGCAATATGAAGAGGCTTCTTCCAGAACTGTGAATATAAGGGAACCCTCTGTCATTGGGATGTGGTCCAGAAAACTGAATACTTGCAACAATGATACCAAAGTCTCAGAAAATATTTAGTAAACTCTAAATGTATCAGCTGTATTGGTCATTATGACCTCCCAAGGCTGACCTGATTGATTTTTCTGAAATACAATTAAACATCAACATCGCCTCCTGTCTCCAAAAATGTGTATACAAATTCATGGTATGCACAAGAAACAAATATTTAGAGGTCCCGAGTGTGTTTGTAGAGAGCATGAGCTCTGCAAAGTTAACATACAAAATGCAAGGCCAATAGCATATTGTGGTACAAACCAAACTGAAAGATTAATCATTTAATGGGAAACATTCAGTGCTTCTGTATGCACACTGATTATCAAATTCACCTTTAAGAGGAATTTTATTATTATCTAAAAACCAAGGTATGTATTACCTGTAAGATAGCCCTTGAGACTGCGATCCCTATGGAAGGATATTTGATAATATTTAAGTTTGCTGAATCGGGTGTGCATTGAAAGGTAACAGCACTGCATGAAAGAAAGAGAGTAATTTTTTTTTAAGAACTATGGATTAGAAAAGTCTGTTTCCTTCAACAGTGATTTATATTGCCCAAGGGAAAATTTAAACTTGGCAGGATCCCTAGTGTCACAGACACAGGTCCTTGGGCATAAATATCCAGAGTGTTTTGGCTACCTTTGAAGATTAAAAAAAAAAAAAAAAAAAAGGGCAGGATGGAGAATAAGAAAGAACTGAGGAGAGGTTTTACCATTATTATTATTATTATTTTATTTTTGGTTGATTGTCTTGGTTTGTTTTGTTTTAAAGTAACTTCAAAATAAATAATGGAAGAAAAAGTATATAATTTAGAATAAAACAGATAAATTAATATTTTGATCATTAGATTTCCCTATTTAATAGCAATTTGTTCTATAAACTTTTCATATTTCGTACATGGAAAACACATATACTTGATCCCTTACTGTCAGGAAGAATTTCTAATAATTGTATCTACTTGTAACTAGCTTGCATGATACATAAAAAGATTTAAGTAAACTTCATTCTTCAATGTTAATGTGAATACCTAAAGGGAAATATATTTTAATATAAAAATATTTCCTAGTGTCATGATTTTTAAAAATTGACATAGTTACCTTAAGCACTAAAAACCCTAAATTTCAAGTATGATATTAAATTCTAAGGCAAATACAATGCCCCAAGATCTTTTATTGTGAATAGAATCTTTTAAAGCATATTTCTATAATCTCTTCAATGTGATTGAGAATATCTTAATGAAGAAACATAAGCTATATAAATTTACTGAAATTGAAAAAAATAATTACATATATATCATATAACAGTTAACTCATTCACGTAATCCTTGATTCTAAAAACCAAATTTACCTTTGAGTAAAATACAACCTTTGTTCTGGAACTGTCGTTGTGCTACATTAACTTTACCTCATTACGTTTTTCAAAGTATTTAACCAATAATAAGACTCATTTTACAGATTTGGAAACCAAATCAACACATCACAAACTAGTGGTAAGAATATACCTTATTTATTCCAGAAGGTAATGGTCAGATACCGAGATATATGTACTGTTCTATTTTAATGAACATAATAGGTTGTGAGACACTGAGCATTTTTGTGTCATGAAGCCCTGCACTATATAATGTAAAAGACCCAAGTTCCTTTTCAGGCCATGTCTCTAATGAGTCACATGGGATGAATACTTCACCACCCCTACTTATTTTAAAGAACTTTACATCTCTTCTTTGGGTAGCCCAAACCCAGAGTCACACTTTGGACCATTTTATCACTTACCATGGTTTTACCTCTTAACTTTTGTACTCTTCTTCAACTTCTGTATACTCCTTTGTTCTCCACAGATTCACTTTTTCCTTCAGCCTCTTGATTCCCTTTGATTTATACCAGGCTGTAAAGCTGCTATTGGACTGACTTGTTTCTCCACCCTATCAGGACTAATATATTATTAGTACAATATGTATATTATATATAATACATATCATTATTTATTAATGTACTGTAGTATATATATAGTGTATATATATACATATATATATTAGTCCTATATATTATTTCATCCAAACACACCCTAGAACCCATCATGTTCTTAGTCTTTCATTGTACTTTTCTGAAAATTCCCAGTTCTGGAGCCAGTAGAGTTAAAAATGGAGAATTTGTGGCATCATTTAGACTGGGATGATACCCTCCTACTTACTAAAGTATCTTAGTGTCATTATCCTCAATTGATCCCCTCATAGAATGGTGACTATAATTTATAGATTGCAAGAGATGTTGCAGAAATTAACTGTGACGTTTGTGTGCACATTCTACATGCTATGTATGGCAGTTGTCCAATAAACGTTAGCACTTTTCTACTCCCTTGTTTAATTCCTAGGATGCTAAACACAGGAGGGCAAAGCATGCATGCTGGGACTAACTGCTGCTACAAATGCATTGCTTTCAGTCAGAGAGGCATTCTTGACATTGTTCAGAACACAGTGTTTATTTGATTAGTTAACTTCTCTGATCACCTTCAGATATCACATCAAAGCTTGTCTTCCTCTGGTCTCTTACCTTTTGTCAGCATTCCGTAGCCTCAGCAGGTGATATCAATACCTATTTCATCCAGATTATCAGAACAACCTTCAAAGCATCATGGTGTCTCTCTATTCTCACACAGACCCTCAGATTAACCACATAACCTCCTACTGCTGGTGTCTTCTGAGCTGTAGGAAAGGGCCAAAAATGTTAAGGAATCCATGTTTATTGAGAAATATATTTTCTTTTGTAATGATTGTCATGGTTCCTTTTTTTTTTTTTTTTTAAAACAGTTGAGTGTATATGATATTAGGATTTGGAATCACATCTGAATTTTAGATGTTATTTGGATAGTGTACAGTATTTACATAATCCATGGTGGGTATGAATACAGATCAGCAGTGAGTCCTACAATAGGTTTATTTATAAGTATTGAAAACACAGGACATCGTATACATTTTTGATCCTTAAAATGCTGTTTCAAAGGCATAAGTACATTAAAACTGCAGGTACAATTTTGATTATACCAAAAAATTCTAGCTTTTTCTAGCTTTTTTTTTTTTTAAGCTTACATTCATGCATGATTGCATACCAACTGGAAACATTATGCGGAACTAGTACTGCAAATATAGCCTGGGGCCTGCTTATGGTCTTTTGACATGCAACCTTCTGTTATTCTGCTTAATTCATGACTCTAGAAGGCTAACGGCCCTCTAGATGCACTTTTAAGGAATTAGTGATCATAATGAAAATCACAGCCTTTATTCTCTGCTGCACGGGTTGATATAAGCATGTGTGGCCAAATGTAACAGAGCTGGGAGGAAAAATAATGCTTTGCCCTCAGGAATTTGACCCTATTTGAACTTCGCTCATGCTTTAGAGGTCTATGGACTTTTCCACTGTTGAAAGAGGACAAATTCTAAACGATGGCTTCAGGTGGAAAAACAGAAAAGCAGGCATTGCTTGGGTCAGCATTTTGAAAGAACACCTGTTTTCTTCTTTGATTATTGAGAAGCTCAGCATCTTACAAGTTCACAAGCAGAAGCTGTCAAAATAATGCATAAAGTGATTGGTTATAACCAATTAACCAGCACACACTATGTATGTTTCCTACCAGGGTTTCATGCTTGACTAGCTATCCTTTTTCCTCTCCTATATCATCTAAACCACAGAAAGACCAAGACTACGATGATTAAACAAGGAAATTCCTAATGATGATGTTAGAAACCAATTCAACAGTTTGGAAAACAGTGTGGAGGTGCCTTAGAAAATTAAAAATAGAGCTACCCTATGACCCAGCAATTGCACTACTGGGTATTTACCCCAAAGATACAGATGTAGTGAAAAGAAGGGGCATATGCACCCCAATGTTCATAGCAGCAATGTCCGCAATAGCCAAGCTGTGAAAAGAGCCAAGATGCTCTTCAACAGACAAATGGATAAAGATGTGGTCCATATATACAATGGAATATTACTCAGCCATCAGAAAGGACAAATACCCAACTTTTACATCAACATGGATGGGACTGGAGGAGATTATGCTAAGTGAAATAAGTCAAGCAGAAAAAGTCAATTATCATATGGTTTCACTTATTTGTGGAACATAAGGAATAGCATGGAGGACATTAGGAGAAGGAAGGGAAAAATGAAGGGGGAGGAAATCGAAGGCAGAAATGAAGCATGAGAGACTATGGACTCTGAGAAACAAACAGGGTTCTAGAGGGGAGGGGAATGGGGGGATGGGTTAGCCTGGTGATGGGTATTAAGGAGGGCACATACTGCATGGAGCACTGGGAGTTACATGAAAACAGTGAATCATGGAACACTACATCAAAAACTAATGATGTATTGTATGGTGACTAACATAACAAAATAAAATTAAAAAAAACAATTCAAAAATCTATTTATAAGTAATCCTAAATCATGCGATTATTTTTCTTCTAGAAATCTGTACAAATCTTAATGGCCTAAATACACACACACATACACATACACACACACACTCTCACAGTCTCCTGGAAGAATAAAATAGTTATTTATATCCTCTCTGATATCCCTTATGTAAGCAAAAATAATTTAAAGAAACAGACAAGAAAATCTATTAAAAAGCATCCTAGAGATGTTATAAGAATATCTTCCAAATACAAGGGGATCTGGCCAAATTAAAAAAGTACAATGAGCAAAAACATTACTTTCCAGACCCTGAACATAGCACCAATTTCTCTAGAGTGAGGTCTAGGGGGTATTTGAATGGCATGGGAGAAGTGGAGAATATCCCTTTTGAGAACTCAGCTCTTCAAGGGTTTATTTCTGGGCTCTCTATTCTGTTCTTTTGGTCTATGTGTCTATTTTTTGTGTCAGTACCATACTGTTTTGATTACTACAAGTTTGTAGTAGATCTTGAAATCGGGATTGTGATGCCTCCACGTTGTTCTTCTTTTTCAAGATCTCTTTAGTTATTCTGGATCTTTTGTGGTTCCATACAAATTGTAGGATTATTTGTTCTAGTGAAAAATGCTGGGGTGCCTGGGTGGCTCAGTCGTTAAACGTCTGCTTTCGGCTCAGGTCATGATCCCAGGGTCCTGGGATGGAGCCCCGCATCGGGCTCCCTGCTCTGCTGGAGGCCTGCTTCTCCCTCTCCCACTCCCCCTGCTTGTGTTCCCTCTCTCGCTGTGTCTCTCTCTGTCAAATAAGTAAATAAAATCTTTAAAGACAAAAAAGAAAAAAGAAAAATAAAGAAAAATGCTGTTGGTATTTTGATGGGGATTGCATTAAATATGTAGATTGCTTTGGGTAGTATGGACATTTTAACAATATTTATTCTTCCAATCCATGAGAATGGAATATCTTTCCATTTGTGTTGTCTATGACTTTTTTCATCAAAATTGTATGATTTTCAGTCAGGTCTTTAACTTCTTTGGTTACATTTATTCCTAGGTATTTTATTTTTGGTGCAAGTATAAATGGGATTTTTGTCTTAATTTCTCTTTCTGCTACTTCATTATTAGTATATAAAAGCGCCACAGATTTCTGTACATTAATTTTGTATCCTGCAACCTTACTGAATCTGTTTATCAGTACTAGTAGTTTCTTGGTGGAGTTTTAGGTTTTCTATATATAGTATCATGCCATCTACAAATAGTGGAAGTTTTACTTCTTCCTTACCAATCTAGAAGCTTTTTATTTGTTTTTTCTTGTCTGACTGCTGTGACTAGGACTTCCAGTACTAGAATGAATAAAAATGGTGAGAGTGGACATCCTCACCTTGTTCCTGATCTAGGGGAAAAGTTGTCAGTTTTTCACCATTGATTATGATACTAGCTGTGGGGTTTTCATGTATAGCCTTTATTATGTTGAAATATATTTCCACTAAACTTTGTTGAGAATTTTTATCATGAAGGGGGCATTTATTTTTTCATTTAATATTTCTCTATTCTGTTCAAGAATATTTCCAGCATTCAATTCTCTTTATATTTCATGTTCTTAAGAAAATTTTAAGAAGGCATCATTAAACATCATCATCTTTCACTTTCATAATTTTTAATCTGAAGTCAAACTTTGATTAAACAAGAATATATTAATATTTAGATCAGTTACTTCTATTTAAAAAGCAGATGTGACTTAATTTGGTTAATATGTACATAATGAAAGTGATAAATCTTATCATTTTTAGATGACAACATTTTTTCACCTGAAAATATTTTACTAAGACAATAAATCAACAGATAAATCTTTATTTCTTATAATCTTCTGTGAATTTGGAGCCAATTATAAACCTGTTTCCTTATTTTCCCATTGTAATAATGTCCAAAACAAACAAACAAAAATATAGAGCTAGGCCAGAATTTGAATCTTAGTATAACAGTGTTCAGTATCTATGAGATCATATAATCTCAATAGAAATTAATTCAAGAAAAAGTACTACTTAAAATATGTGGTTTTATTATTCAAATTACTATTATTACTTTAAAAGGAAAAAAATGCTAAACCAACTAATTTGGTGGTGATAAGGAAGTATTCCTCTTCTGTTTCCAGATAGCTGGTTTTATTGTCACTGTTTTTATTACTTTAGAAATTTTGGCAATTAGGGTGTGTGTGTGTGGGTGTGTGTGGGGGGTGTTTTCTTCTACTTTTTTAAAACCAACTTTATTATGACCAGACGTGGAATGAATAAGGAAGGAGCTGCAGTGAACAAAACTTCCAGTGTGGGCCTTTGGTTTTACAGAAGCTGCAATAAATGATAACCCCATTTTTCTCACTCTAGTAGCAACTACGCTATGATAGAACATACTACATTGTTCCCAGCAGCACAAACTCTAAGTTTGCATTTACTGAAAACTGAAATTGAGAATGGTAAAGAAAAATTTGCTAAGGAATATTAAACAATTAATGACATTTTTCCATCTAATTCCTATTAATTCACACATAGCAAGCATTGTGGCACAAACTTGTAGCATTCTTTAATTTATATGAAAATAAGAGCATCCATAATGCGGATATATATTCTGATTACAAACCAATTAAATTTCCCTTTCCTTGTTTCTTAGTAAATGTTTTCCTTTCTTTATTGAGTGATAAATTTTTATCTCCCATGCCTCATATTGGTTATGCTATTTACTATGCCTTACACTTTTTTTAGAATAAGTAGAGTTTAGATGTTCCTATTTTGGAGTTTTGTGTATTATAATGCAAATGTAAGTATAATTTTTATTTATTTTTAAATATTTTATTTGAGAGAGAGAGAGAGAGAGGGAGAGAGAGCACACAAGCCAGGGGGGTGGGGAGGGTTAGGCAGAGGCAGAGGGAGAAGGAGACTCCCCTCTGAACAGGAAGCCGAATGCAGGGCTAGATCTCAGGACCCTGGATTCATGACCTGAGCTGAAGGCAGATGCTTAACTGACTGAGCCACCCAGGCACCCCAAATACAAGCATAAATTGAGGAAAAATGCTTCAGTCATATTTCTAACTAAACCTAACTTTTAATTAAATGCATTTAAATTTTAAGTAATTCTTATTTTACTACCTAAAAAGTCCATATAATTCTGGATTAATCATCACACTGGTTGATCAACACCCAAAATCAACACTGCTAACTTGACTATGTTTAATATATCTAAAGTGAGTTAATGAACATAGAATATTAGTTAAGATTCTTCTTGAAATAATCCATGACTCTTTCTTCTTTTAAAAAAAACTGGATAAATTCATTACAACAAAATATTTCTTCATACTGTGAATAATTACTGATATCACTATGCCAAATACATATAAAATGAAAGGTATATTTAAATGTAATTATCCCAAAAGGTAGATTCCTAAAGAATATATTATTTCAAAAACTTACTTGTTCCTTTCTAGGTATATAGGTGTCAGAAGTAATTACTATAAACATAGGGACTCTGAAAAACAAACTGAGGGTTCTGGGGGAGGTGGGAGGATTGGTTAGCCTGGTGATGGGTATTAAAGAGGGCACGTTCTGCATGAAGCACTGGGTCTTATGCACAAACAATGAATCATGGAACACTACATCAAAAACTAATGATGTAATGTATGGTGATTAACATAACAATAAAATAATTTAAAAAAAAGTAATTACTGCAGTGCGTTTTGATAAAGTAAGAGTTAATACATCTCTTGAAGTGTATATGCAGGGATTCAGTATAAAGTACCCAGTACATAAAACATTGACTATTGAGCTAGATATATTACCAACATGATTTCTGAATGATTTTTTTTCTTATTAGATGATGAAAGTATCATTAAAGAGAATTTTCCAGTCTTTGAAGTTTAAGTAACTGGGGGTGCTGCCCAATTAATCTGTATTTGATTATATTTTCTTTATAGTCTTATGGTTTTCTCTTTCTCAGAATTCAATAATTTTATTAGTTAAAATGCATAATGACTATAGGGAAAATCTACATGTGAAAATATTACTTAGAGATACATTAGTTTAATTCTTTTCCAGGTCAACTCAACATGTTTTTTTTCTTTAAAGATTTATTGATTTTAGGAGGGGGCAGGGCAGAGAGAGAGAGTGAAAGTGCCCAAGCAGACTCCCCACTGAGCAGGGAGCTGGACATGGGGCCTGATCCCAGGACCCTGAGATCATGACCTGAGCCAAAATCAAGAATCGGACACTCAACTGACTTAGCCACCCAGGCATCCCCAACTCAACATATTTTTAATAATTGGGTTTTTTTATTTTCAAAATGTCATGAATACATTTTTACATTTATAATTCCTAGAACTGCATTTTTACTGTATTTTAATTGTTTTTATTTGAGTATAGTTGTATCACAATGTTACATTAGTTTCAGGTATATAGCATAGTGATTGAACTTCTCTACATTTCATTACCATCTGTCATCATACAAGGCAAATACAGTATCATTGACTATATTACCTATGCTGTGCCTTTTATTCTTGTGGCTTATTCATTCCATAACTGCAAACCTGTATCTCCCACTTCCCTTACCCATATTGCCCATCCCCCCATTCCCTCCCTTCCGGCAACCATTAGTTTGTTCTTGGTATTTGTAGGTCTGATTCTGCTTTTTTGTTTATACATTTGTAGAACTGCGTTTTCAAATTGTCTTTATTTTCTCCCTATATTGCTAAACAGACCTTTAGAGGAGAGACCATTTCTCTTCCTTCCCTAGCTGCTTCACCATCTCACCCATATTCTACCACATCGGGCTTCTGCTGTCTCGTTAGTCCAACTTAGCATACTCTCCATTTGGTTTTGAATTTGTAAATATTTGCCCAGTGAAGTTTTCTTTATTTGAAATCACCAAATATCCACTTAAAAATATTTGAAAGTTAAAATACTTTTATGAACATTCATCAGAATATTAGAATATCCTTGAAAATGTGGACTAATTTTATTATTTTTTTTAGTTTAAATTTTTATTTTATTTTATTATGTTATCTTAGTGACCATACAGTACATCATTAATTGTTGATGTAGTTTTCCATGATTAAATGTGGACTAATTTTATGGGGTAAATTCATATTTGATATAATGATCACAGCAATATTTTCCTTCAAACTTAGCACTGTCCTAAAAAAATAACCTATAACAAAACAATTAGAGGTTCATCAAAATTCATATTAATTGGTTTAAGCTCATTAAAGGAATATTTTACTGTGAGTAAATAATATCTTAATATTTAATAAATAAATCTCAAGCTTGCTTCTTTTGAGGTTAATCTTTGGTCCCAACCAATCCAGGAATCCTACTTAATACTACTTTTGTATATTGTGCACAGCATTTGCTAATGGTGGCTAGTTACCAGCATCTAATGAGTCTGTTGTTAGCCATGGCAGTTATGTTCTGCTCACTATGTTCTGGCCACATTATAGTACTTCTCCCCAAAGGCGGCCTGTGTCTACAATCAGGTTGGGTGTAGTTAAAGGAATGGGAGGATCTTTTATTAACTGTAGTTTTCATGGATTCTTTCCTCTTCTTCAAAGTTCTCTCTGACAACCCAAAGCGAGAATTTCATGCACCTTAAAATCTTGGATTGAACAACAGACAGTCTATAAACGAGCTGACTTCAGTAGTCTTTATTGTCTCCTCTCTTTCCAGGTTAAAAGTGTCTTGTTTTTACAGGGGAAAAAAATTTCTTCTTAATTTCTAGCATCAGGCTAGATTTCTATATTTACCTCTATCTTACTGAGCATGGAATACGTGTGAACATTTAATGGTCAGAAACACAAGTTAAATAAAAGATAAGCCAATTTTTCACATGTGGAAATGGACTCAAGTACTTTAAATGCACATACTGAAGGAAAGCAGCATTTTAGGAGAAAAATACTAGTTGATCTTAATATTAAAGATGCATTTTTATACTTTTTAAAGTGTGCACACACACATGCACATAAAAGTATATTTAACAAACACTTAATACAGGGCTTTCTATGTGCCAAATACTGTTCTACATCCTATATAAATATTAACTGGTTTGATTCTCATTAAACTAGAAGGCAGGTACTATTACTATCTCTCTTTACAGATGGAGATGCCCAGAGGTTTGCCTATGATCACAAAACTTGTTAGTGATTTGAAATATTGTGTTACATGGAGTCTAATGATTTGGGAAAAGCAAGCTTACAATATCGGTAGAATAGATACTATCATCTCCATCGGGCAAATGTAGAATTTAGGCAGGAAACACTTAAATGTTCGGCTCAAGGATAGCTGGATAGGAGCAGAGCTAATCTGGAACTTAGAATGAAAAGGCAGTTCTCTTGAGTCTTGTCCGAAGTTTCTTCCCATTATATCATATTGTCAGGGATTCTGCAATATGTTAACTACACCGGGCAAATGTATGTTTGTTGAATTCTTTTCCCAAGGTATAATTTATCAATGTTAAATTTTAGCATTTGAGTGTATTTCTATGAAACACAATCACAATTTAAATTTAAAAAAATAAATTACTACATAAATGATATGAATAGGGTGCATAAAGAACCAAGCCACAGATGCAGTATTTCAGATCAATAGTTTTTACCATTTCAGTTCAACAAATGCTTATTGAGTGCCTAATATACCCAAGACTTTGAACTACTGGTTTAGAAGTAAGACTGAAAGGAGGTAAGATATAATCTTTGAGTTCATGTTACCTAATCATCCAGACAAAAAATAGATTTTTACTTTCTAAGAGAAATTTTCTTCCCAAAGTATGGTGTCTTATAGGGCTTGGATTTTTTTTTTCCCTTCCTTGAATAATTTAAGTAACATTGAAATTATAGTAGGGAAACATTGTGCTGAATCATGGCATTAAGCTAATCATAGAATTATTTCATTTTTAGACCACAGATTGGTAAAATAAGACTGTTAATGCCTACCTCTAAAGGTTATGAAAATAAAATATTACATAAAAGCCCTGTATGCTGTAAAAAATGTATTAGCTCATATACGTTATATTGATATTTGCATTTAAATCACAGAGACCTATTTGTAGTCAATTACACCATGCTATTACTTAGGGCAAATGCAAAGGAATAATCATTACTGCACATATATCAAGGGCCAGGTGCTGCACCAGTGACTCTAAATACATAATTTCAATTACTCCTTATCATACCCTTACAAAGTAGTCATAGTATAATATAAGGGACCTTAGTGTCAAAATTATTTCAGGTGATATCCCTGAAGTAACAACACTAGAAAGTAGCAGAAATATTTCAAGTATTAAATGTCTTTCTAGCTTAAAAGGCTTTGTTCTTACTAAAATACTATGCGGTCTCATCAATTTATATTTGCTAAATTTACTAAAGTTCATTAAATTAATTATACAATACACTTAACATAAATGCTATAAAATTATCATAACCTTTTTAAATGTACAGGTACATTAAGTGCATACACATTGTTGTGCAACCACCACCATCCCAGATTCAGAACATTTTCATCATCCCATACAGAAACTGTACTCAATAAACAAGAACTCATTCCCTCCTCCCCTGAGCCCTAGACACCACCATTCCACTTCCTGTATCTATGAATTTAACTATTCTCATTACATCATATAAGTGGAATCATACAAAATTTGTGCTTTTGTAATTATTTTCTTCCATTTAGCATAATGTCCTCAAGGATCATCTATATTGTAGCGTATGTCAGAATTTCCTTCCTCTTTAAGGCTGAATACTATTCCATTGTATATGGACCACATTTTGTTTATTTATTCATCAGTCAATGATACTTGGCTTACTTCCCCCTTTTGGTTTTGTGAATAACGTTGATATGAACATGGGTGTACAAATATCTCATCCAGTCTCTGCTTTTAATTCTTTTGGGTATATATTCAGAAGTGGAATTGCTTCTATTTTTAATATTTTGAGAAACCATCCTACTGTTTTCTTTTGAAGCTACACTTTACATTCCTATTAACAACACATAAAGGTTCCAATTTCTCCACATATTTACGTATACCTCTTATATCTGTTGTGGTGGTGGTGGTTGTTAGTAGCCATCCAAGTGGGCGTGAGGTGCTGTCTCATGGTGTTAACTGACATTTCCCTAGTGATTAGTAATGTCAAACACCTTTTCTCATGCTTATTGGGCATTTCTATATCTTCCTTGAAGAAATGTCTATTCAAGCCCTTTGTCCATTTTTTAATTAGGTTTTTTTTACTGTTGTCAAATTGCAGTTCTTCATATATTCTGGATAGTAACTCTTTATCACATACAATGCTTGCAAATTGTTTCTTCCATTCTGTGGGTTGCATTTTCATTCTGTTGATTATGTCCTTTCATGCGCAGAAGTTTGTGATTTTGGTATAATCTAATTTATCCATTTCCCCGCACTCCCTGTGCTTTCAGTGTCATATCTAAGAAATTACTACCGAATCCAATGCCATGAAGCTTTCTCTCTGTTTTCATCTAAGAATTTTATACTTGTAGCTCTTATGTTTAGATCTTTACTTTGAGTTAGCTTTTGTAGATGGTGTAAAGTAAGGGTTCAGCTTCATTCTTAATATCCAGTTTTCCCCATATAATTTATTGAAAAGACTATCTTTTCCCAGTTAAAATATGTTTGCACCCTTGTTGAAAATCATTTACGTATATGAGGGTTTATTTCTGTGTTCTCTGTTCCATTGGTCATATGTCTGTCATTGTGCTAATACCACACTGTTTTACTGCAGCTTCTCAGGGATTTTGAAATCAGAAATGTGAGACCTCCAATTTTGTTTTTCAAGATTGTTTTGGTTGTTTGGGGTCTTTTAAGTTTCTACATGACTTTGAGATTAAATTTTTATTTTTTAAAAATTCTTATTAGAATTTTGATAGGGATTGCATTGAATCTGTAGATCGTTTGTGGTAGTGTTAACATCGTAACAGTATTAAGTATTTCAATCCATGAATACAGGGTGGCTTTCCATTTCTCAGTGTGTTTCTTTGAGCAATATTTTATAGTCTCAGTGTACATATATGTCATCCTCTTGGTTGAGTTTATTCCTGAATATTTTATTCTTTTTGATGCTATTGTAAAGGGGATTTTCTTAATTGTTTTTTGGGATTGTTCATTATTAGTGTAGAGGAATGCAACTGATTTTTGTTCATTCATTTTGTATCTTGCAGTTTTGCTTGAATTTATTACTTCTAACAGTTTTTGTTGTTGAAATCTAGGGTTTTCTACATATCAGATCATTTTCTGAAAACAGATTTAATTTTACTTCTTCCTTTCAATTAGGATGGCTTTTATTTCATTTCCTTGATTAAATGCTCTGACTAGGACTTCCAATACTATGTTAAATAGAAGCGGCAAAAGTGGGCATCATTGTCTTCTTCCTGATCTTAGAGTGAAAGCGTTGAGTCTTTCACCATTGAGTATAACATTAGCTTTGGGATTTATATAGATGCTTTTATTATGTTGAGGTGGCGTCCTTCTATTAGTATTTTATTTACTTTTTTTTTTTTTTTATCTTGAAAGGGTATTGAATTTTGTCACTTTGTCCACATCAGTTAAGATGACCATGTGTTGTTTTTTTTTTCCCTTGATTCTGTTAATGTGATGTAATACAGTGATTTTCATATGTTGAACCATTCTCACAACCCAGGAATAAGTCCCACTCATTCATACTGTATAATCCCTTTAATATGCTATGAAATTCTCTTTGTAAGTATTTCTTTTTGAGGATTTTTGCATTGATATTCATCAGGGATATTGGTCCATGGTTTTCTTGTAATGACTTTGTTTGACTTTGGTATCACAATGATGCTGGTCTAAAGGAGTGAGTTGGGAAGTACTCCTTTTTAATTTTTTTGGAAGACTTTGAAAAGCATTGATATTAATTCTCTTTAAATGATTGGTAGAGGGGCACCTGGGTGGCTCAGTTGGTTAAGCAACTGCCTTCGGCTCAGGTCATGATCCTGGAGTCCTGGGATCGAGTCCCGCATCGGGCTCCCTGCTCGGCAGGGAGTCTGCTTCTCCCTCTGACCCTCCTCCCTCTCATGCTCTCTGTCTCTCATTCTCTATCAAATAAATAAATAAAATCTAAATAAATAAATAAATAAATGATTGGTAGAATTCATCGGTAAAATCATCTGGTCCTGGACTTCTCCTTGTTGGGAGGTTTTTTGCTACATATTCAATATCAGTATTACTGATAGGTCTGTTCAGATTTTCTATTTCTTCATGATTCATTCTTGGTAGGTGTATCCATTTCACTTAGGTTGCCCAATCTGTTGATAAACAGTTTTTCACAGTACTCTCTTATAATCCTTTTTATTTCTGTAAAATTGTTAGTAATGCTCCTCTTTTATTTTTTCATTTATTTTATTCTATAGAGTGTTATATTAACTTCAGGTGTAAAATATAGTGGTTCAACAATTCTGTACATCACTCAGTGCTCATTGTGGTAAGGTACTCTTAACCCCTTCAAACACTTCACTGATCCCACCACCCATCTCCTCTCTGGTAACCATCAGCTTGTTCTCTATAGTTAAGAGTCTATTTTTTGGTTTGTCTCTTTTTGTTTGTTTGATTTCTTAAATTCCACATATGAGTGAAAGCAATGGTATTTGTATTTCTCTGACTGACTTATTTTACTTGGCATTGTGCACTCTATTTCCATCCATGTTGTTGCAAATGGCAAGGTTTCATTCTTTATGGCTGACTAATATTTCATTGTATGTGTATACACACACAGACACACACACACACACCACTTCTTCTTTTTTTAACCAAATTTTTATTTATAGATAGTTAACATATACTATAATATTGGTTTCAGGAGAAGAATTTAGTGATTCATCACTTACATACAATACCCAGTGCTCATCACTACAAGTGTCCTCTTTAACACCCATCACCCATTTAGCCCATCCCTCACCCTCTTCCCTCCATCAATCCTCAGTTTATTCTCTACTGTTAAGAGTCTCTTATGGTTTGCTTCCCTCTCTCTCTCTCTTTTTTTCCCTTTCCCATATGTTCATGTGTTTTGTTTTCTAAATTCTACATCTGAGTGAAATCATGGTATTTGTCTTTCTCTGATGGACTTATTTCACTTAATATAATACACTAGCTCCATCCACATCATATCAAATGGCAGTATTTCATTCTTTTTAGTGACTAAGTAATATTCCATTCCATAATTATATATTTATATATAATATTATATATATACACATATATATATTCATATTCTTTATCCATTCATCAGTCGATTAACACTTGGGCTCTTTCCATAATTTGGCTATTGTTGATAATGCTGCTATAAACATCAGGGTACATATATCCCTTTGAATCTGTATGTTTGTATCCTTTGGGTAAATACCTAGTAATGCAATTGCTGGGTCATAGGATAGTTCTATTTTTAACTTTTTGAGGAACCTCTGTACTGTTGCAAATATCTTCTCCCATTCCATAGGCTACCCTTTAGTTTTGTTGATTGTTTCCTTCACTGTGCAGAAGCTTTTTATCTTCATGAAGTCCCAATAGTTCATTTTTCCTTTTGTTTCCCTTGCCTCTGATGACGTGTCTACTAAGCAGTTGCTATGGCCGAGGTCAAAGAGATTTCTGTCTGTGTCCTTCTCTAGTATTTTGATGGTTTCCTGTCTCAAATTTAGGTCTTTCATCCATTTTGAATTTATTTTTATACCACTTCTTTATCCATTCATCTATCAATGGACACTTGGGCTGCTTCCATAATTTGGCTATTGTAAATAATGCTGTAATAAACACTGGGGTGCATATATCTTTTAAAATTAGTGTTTTCATATTCATTGGGTAAATACACAGTAGTGGAATTACTGGATCATAAGGTAGTTCTATTTTTAATTATTTGAAGAAACTCCATAATGTTTGCCACAATGGCTGTACCAGTTTGCATTCCCACCAACAGTGCACCAGAATTCCTTTTTCTACACATCATCACTCACACTTCATCTTGCTTCTTATGTTTTTGGTTTTAGCTATTCTGACAGGTATGAGGTGATATCTCATTGTGGTTTTGATTTGCATTTCCCTGATGATGAGTGATATTGAGTATCCTTTCATGTGTCTGTTGGCCATCTGTATGTTTTCTTTGGAGAAATTTCTCTTTCTGTATCTGCCCATTTTTACCATTTAATTGGATTATCTGTTTTTTTGGTGTTGAGTTGTATCAGTTCTTTATATATTTTGGATACTAACTCTATTGGATATGTCACTTGCAAATATCTTCTCCCATTCAGTAGATTACCTTTTAGTTTTGTGGATTATATCCTTCATTGTGCAGAAGCTTTTTATTCTGATATAGTCCTAATAGATAATTTTTGCTTTTGTTTCCCTTGCCTCAGAAGACCTATCTAGAAAAATGTTGCTGTGGCTGATGTCTGAAATATTATTGCCTGTGCTGTCTTCTGAAATGTTTATGGTTTCAGGTCTCACATGTAGGTCCTTAATCTATTTTTAGTTTATTTTTGTGTATGGTGTAAGAAAGTAGTCCAGTTTCATTATTGGCATGTAGCTGTAGTTTTCCCAACACCATTTGTTGAAGAGACTGTCTTTCCCCCATTGCATATTCTTGCCTCCTTTGTGACAGGTTGACCATATAATCATGGGTTTATTACTGGGCTCTCTATTCTGTTCTATTGATTTTTGTGTTTTTTTTTTTTTTTTTTTGGTCAGTACCATACTGTTGTGATTACTACAAGCTTGTAGTTTATCTTGAAATCAGAGATTTTGATACCTCTAGTTTTGTTCTTCTTTTCCAAGATTACTTTGGGTATTCTGAGTCTTTTGTGGTTCCATACAAATTTTAGGATCATTTGTTCTAGTTCTGTGAAAAATTCTATTGGTATTTTGATAGGGATTGCCTTAAATCTGTAGATTGCTTTGGGTATTATGGACATTTTAACAATATTTATTCTTCCAATCCATGAGCATGGAATGCCTTTCCATTTGTTTGTGTCTGCCATCTACAACTTTCTTCATCAGAATTTTATAGTTTTCAGAGTACAGGTCTTTAATTTTTGGTTATGTTTATTCTTAGGTATTTTATTATATTTGGTGCAATTGTAAATGGGATTTTTTCTTAATTTCTCTTTCTGCTACTTCATTATTAATGTACAGAAATGCAACAGATTTTTTAATATTGATTTTGTATCCTGTGACCTTACTGAATCTATTTATCAGTACTAGTAGTTTTTTGGTGGAGTCTTTCAGGTTTTCTATATATAGTATCATGTCATCTGTAAATAGTTAAAGTTTTGCATCTTCCTTACCAATTTGGATTTATTTCTTTTACTTGTCTGATTGCTGTGGCTAGGACTGCTAGTACTTTGTTGAGTAAAAGTGGTGACAGTGGACACCTTGTCTTGTTCCTGATCTTAATAGAAAAGCTCTCAGTTTTTCACCCTTGAGTTTGATGTTAGTTGTGGGTCTTTTTTTTTTCCACATATGATCTTTATTATGTTGAGGTATGTCCCCTCTAAACCTACTTTGTTGAATGTTTTTATCATGAATGGGTATTGTACTTTATCAAATGCTTTCTCTGTGTCTGTGAAATGGTCTTGTGATTTTTACCCTTTCTCTTGTTAATGTGATGTATAATGCTCATTGATTAGCAAATATTGAACCACCCTTATATCCCAGGAATAAATCCCATTTGATTTTGCTGAATGATTTTTTAAATGTATAGTTGGATTTGGTTTGCTAATATTTGTCGAGGATTTTTTCACCTATGTTTATCAGAGATGTTGGCCGGTAGTTCTCTTTTTTTGTAGTGTCTTTATCTGGTCTTGGACTCAGGGTAATGCTAACCACATAGAATGAATCTGGAAGCTTTCTTTCCTCTTCTATTTTGTGGGATAGTTTGAGAATAGGTATTAAGTCTTCCTGAATTGTTTGGTGGAATTCACCCGTGAAGCTGTCTGGTCCTGAACTTTTGTTTGTGGGGAGTTTTTGATTACTGATTTAATTTCCTTGTTGGTAATTGGTCTGCTCAAATGTTCTATTTTTTCCTGATTCATTTTTGGAAGGTTATGTTTCTAGGAATTTAACCATTTCTTCTACATTGTCCAATTTGTTGGCATATGATTTTTCATAATATTCTCTTATAATCCTTTGTATTTCTTTGGTGTTGGTTATTTCTCCTCTTTCATTTCTGATTTTACTTGAGTCTTCTTTTTTTATGTTTTGATCAGTCTAGCTAAAGGTTTATTAATTTACTCGATTTTTTCCAAGAACTAGCTCTTGGTTTCATTGATCCGTTTTTTGGGGTTTTTTGTTGATGATGTTGTTGATTTGTTTGTTCATTTATATTTCATTTATTTCTGCTCTTATATTATTTCCTTCCTTCTATGGGATTTGGGTTTTATTCATTCTTTTTCTAGCTCCTTTAAGTGTACAGGTCAGGATATTTATTTGAAATTTTTTGTTGTTGTTGTTTCTTGAGGTAGGCTTGTATTGTTTTATTTATTATTATTATGTTAAATTAGCCACCATACAGTACCTCATTAGTTTTTGATGTAGCGTTCAATGATTCATTAGTTGTGTATAACACCCAGTAGGCTTGTATTGTTAAAAACTGCCATCTTAGAACAGATTTTGCTGCATTCCAAAGATTTTAGATTGTTGTGTTTTTATTTTCATTTGTCTCCATGTACTTTTTTATCTCCTTTTTGATTTGTTGGTTGACCCATTTATTCATTGTTTAGTAGCATGTTATTTAACCTCCATGTACTTGTGTTATTTCCAGATTTTATCTTGTGGTTGATTTCTAGTTTTATAGCATTGTTGTTGAAACAGATGGATGATAGGACTTCAAACTCTTTGAATTTGTTGAGACTTATTTTGTGGCCTAACGTGGTTTATTCTGGAGAATGTTCCATGTGCATTTCTAAATACTCTATTCTGCTATTTTAGGATGGAATGTTCTGCATATATCTGTTGATCCATCGGGTCCAGTGTGTCATTCAAAGCCACTGTTTTGTTGTTGATTTTCTGTTTGGATTATCTATCCATTGATGTAAATGGGGTGTTAAAGTCCCCTACTACTACTGTGTTACTATCGATTACATCCTTTATGTTTGTTATTAGCAGCTCTAAGTATTTGGGTGCTCCCATGTTGGGTGCATAAATATTTATAATTGTTTTATCTTCTTGTTGGATTGTTCCCATTATTATTATACAGTGTCCTTCTTTGTTACGGTCTTTGTTTTAAAAGTCTATTTTGTCTGATATAAGTTCCTACCTTGACTTTCTTTTCACTTCCATCTGCATGGTAAATACTTTTCTATTGCTTCACTTTCAATCTGTATGTGTCTTTAGGTCTGAAAGGAGTCTCTTATAGACAGGGTATAGATGGGTCTTGCTTTTTTGTCCATTCAGTCACCCTGTGTCTTTTGTTTGGAGTGCTTAGTCTATTTACATTCAAAGTAATTATTGATAGATATATGTTTATTGCCATGTTGTTACTTTTTTTTTTTTTTTTTAGCTTTCTCTTTCTTCTCTTGCTCTCTTCTCTCATGGTTTGTGGCTTTCTTTAATGATATACTTGGATACTTGGATTCCTTTCTCTTTGTTTTTTGTTTAAAAAAAAATTTTTTTTTTAAGATTTTATTTATTTGACAGAGAGAGGTACAGCGAGAGAGGGAACACAAGCAGGGGGAGTGGGAGAGGGAGAAGCAGGCTTCCCGTGGAGCAGGGAGCCTGATGTGGGGCTCGATCCCAGGACCCTGGCATCATGACCCGAGCTGAAGGCAGACGCTTAATGACTGAGCCACCCAGGCACTCCTAGTTTTTTTAAAAATTTAAGTAATCTCTGCACCCAACATGGGGCTCTAACTCATGACCCCAAGATCAAGAGTTGCATACTCTCTGAATGAGCCAGTCAGGCACCCCATCCTTTCTCTTTATTTTTTGCATATCTATTGCTGGTTTTTTATTTGTTGTTACCATTTGATATGTATATAACATCTTCTGCATATAGCAGTCTATATTATTATGGTCGCTTAATTTTGAACCCATTCTTTTCTCTTCTTCCCTCCACATTTTAGGTATATGGTGTTATACTGTATGTCCTTTTATTTTATGAACCCCTGACTAATTTTTATAGATGTACTTATTTTTACTGCTTTTGTGCTTCTTGTTTTTCTTACTCCTACTTATGGTCTTTCCTTTCCACTCAAAGAATCCCCTTAATATTTCTTATAGGACTGGTTTAGTGGCCACAAACTCCCTTAATTTTTGTCTAGGAAGCTCTTTCTCTCTCTCCTGAATGATAGCCTTTTGCTTATTTGCTTTCAGCACTTTGACTCTATGATGCCACTGTCTTCTGGCCTGCAAAGTTTCTGCTAAAAAATCAGCTGAGAGCCTTATAGAGTTTCCCTTTTATATAACTATTTTCTTTTTACTTGCTGCTTTTAAAATTCTCTCTTTATCACTACTTTTTGCCATTTTAATTAAAATGTGTCTTGGGGTGGACCTCCTTGGGTTGAATTTTTGGGGGGTTTCTCTGTGGCTCTTGCATCTGTTTGTCTGTTTCCTTCCCCAGATTCAGGAAGTTTTCAGCTATTATTTCTTCAAATAAATTTTCTGCCCCCTTTTCTCTCTCCTTCTTCTGGGATCCCTATAAATGTTATTATGCTTGATGGTGTCCTTAAGTTCCCTAAGTCTCTCTTCATTTTTAATTATTTTTTCTCTCTCCTGTTCAGCTTGATTGCTTCCCATTACTCTATCCTCTAAGTCACTGATCTGTTCTGATCTGTTCTTTGTCCTGTAGCCTATCATTTATTCCATCCAGTGTATTTTTAATTTCAGCTATTGACTTCGTTATCTCTGACTGGTGCTTCTTTATGTTTTCAGTCTCTTTGGTAAGGGCGTCACTGAAGTCCTTCACTCTTTTCTCAAGTACAGTGAGTATTTTTATGACCATTACTTTAAATTCTCTATTGGGTATATTACTTATCTCCATTTCATTTACGTCCCTTGCTGTGATTTTGTGTTCTTTCATTGGGGAGATATATTCTGTCTCCTCATTTTTTTCTAATTCTCTGTGTATGTGTTTGTATGCACTAGAAAAGTCAGATGTGTCTCCTGCTCTTAAAAGTAGTGGCCTTAAAAAGAAGAGGTACTGTAGTGTCCTGCAATGCAATGTCCCCTGTTCACCAGAACCTAACATTTCAGACATGTTACCTGTTCTGGGTAGGTTTTGGTCCCTGTATTCTTAATGGGCCAGTCCCAGGCCACCTTGTGCCTACCTTGTGTCAGAGCAGACATTTGCCAGAGATGCAGGAACACCAAACTGCAGGAGAACACAGGGCCAGGGCAGTCAGTACCAAGAAGGTCCACATCAGCAAGAGGAGACCTGTAGCTACAGGAGACTAAGGCAGGTTGGGTTGTAGAAGGCAGATTTACAAAAGCATGTGGGGATGGGACACATGGTGTTAGCAAGGTTTGTGCAGGTCTGCTGTGGTTGGGGACCTGGATCTGAGGCCTGGCTAGAGGGGCCTGTCTGCAGGAGAACATGGCAATGAGGTGCACTGTTAGCAAGCTAGGTAGCAAGTGCTGGCACCACGGTGGCTCCTGTCGGCATCTACGTATCCAGCAGGGAGGCAGGGCAGGGGAATGATGCCCACCAGCTCCTTTGTTCCTGGAGAAGTCTTCCAATGACTCCTGTCTCTCCAGTGCCTGCTCTGAGATTAATAAACAAATCTCCTTCCCATATACACCAGGCGATTTCCAAACTGCTGCTTCTGTGCTGTATCTCCACAGGCTGTTGTGCTATGTCTTTAAAGGGAGGGACTCTGTTTCCTCTTGCCCTCCCAGCTTTCCCACAAGGTTACTGATTTATAAAGTTCCAGGTTTTAAACCCTGATGATTACAGGAACTCATGAAACTCTTCCTTCTGGTTTTCAGATCCAAATGTTATGGGGATTTGTCTTTCCTGTGTGGGCTTCCTTGCCTGGGGTGAGGGTCTGTTTCTTGCCCCTTTCTATATCTGTGGTGTCCCTGCTTCCTGCAGACAGTCCAGTGGGTCCCTTTAGATCCTGATTGAGTCTCCACCCTTCCTACCCTATTTGTGGCCTCTTCTCTACATTTAGCTGTGGAGAGTCTATTCTGCCAGTCTTTGGGTCATTTTCTGGGTTGTGTACCCTGATATGGCTGTTATCTAGCTGTATCCGTGGGACAAGGTGGGCTTAGGGTCCTCCTACTATATCATCTTCCCCAGAAGTCCCCGAAATCTTTTAATTTTAGTTACTTGAGTCCCCCACTCTCTTTTGCTTTCATCAGTATAGCTAAAGGTTTGTCAGTTTTGTTGATATTTTTGAAGAACCAACTCTTGGTTTTGACAGTTCATTAGTATTTATATTAACTTTACTATTTTACACTTCTATTCAAATATATTAGTTTGAAAATATATTGGAATAACAAAATAAAAAGATGGGTTGATGGAATAGATCTAATCACACCTCTAGAAAGTAGCCCACCCAGCAACAAATACAAATTTTCTCCACTAAATTCCCACTGTGTCACCCAAATGTAGTACATACAGTTTTCTAAATCCATTTTTACAATCTTTAATATAATATTGAATATAACTCCTGGCATGGTAAGGTAAGAGGCTACTTAAAAAGTAAAATCAAGAGTTAATATATGTGATTATGTTTAAGAGATAGCGAGGGCAAAAGGAAATTCTCAAACTACTCTGATACGTAGGTCCCAGGTAAGAGGAGGGATGCACAAGTTGGGAAAGAGTTCAGTGAAAGGCTGCTCCTAAAGAAAGACTAAAATGTATAAGAGCACATGCATAGGAGGATGAGAGGAAAAACTGATGGAACTAAGCTTGCTTCTGCCATTTCTGGGCTCCATCCGCAATAGCACTTTTTTAAAAAAAATTTTATTGTTATGTTAATCACAGGAGCACTTTTTCTGAGGAACAATTGACTTATTCCTGTACAAAGCCAATTTGTACTCCAGGGTGATCTCTCTCCAGGATTTTATAGACAGCATTTTCCAAGATAAAATGAGCAGTTATAGATTAAATATTATATGGCCAAATCTGTAAAATACCTTTTAAAAATCAGGCAAGTCTCCAACTAATTGTGCATAAGCCAGGTATGTCATTTACAATGGTATTTGTCAAAGGATTTCCAAACTGTTAGTGTACTTGGCATTAGTTTAATAAACACTGAAGCTTGTAAATCAAAGTGAAGACTTGCTTGTATCCTTTGAGACTTTTGTTACTAACTGCTAAGAATAATTGTATTTTCTGGAGAGAACTGAAAATTGGAAACAAGAGTGTAAATATGGCTAATTTGAAAATAGTTGTCACATCTATTAATTATCTTCTTTTAAAGAAATACATAAACTATTTTATTATCTACAGTCAGTTGGCACAGATATTATGGATTTGGGAATACTGACACTTTTTATTTCAAATCCTCCATATTTGGTTTCTACTCAAACCCAGCAATTATATCTAAAAGCAGAACTTAACCTGCTCTCATAAAATTATATAATCATTTAATTAGAAGGGAGGTTAGTGGTTCCCCTGTTCTGCTTTGGGGAGACCTACATTTTAATATTGTCTCATTTAAAATATTCTTTAGTAACAAAAAATTTTCAGCACACTGTTTTTAACCAGTGTTAAATCTCTCTAAGTTCAATTTTGTAACTTTCCTATCAGGCAAATATTCTTCCTTCCATCTATTTAATAACATTTCTCTCTAGTTCTTTGAAATTTACATAATACATTATAGACTCCATGCCGCTGTGCTCTTTTATTCTGACAGAGGGTGCCAGCACCAGAGATCTGGGGGTGGAGCATGAAGTGAAACACTGTGAGGGAAACAGTCCTGTTCAAAGATCACCTTTCTCTTTGATCCTGCTCTTTGCTGGGGTTTGGTGGTGCAATTGATGGTACCGCCATTCTCTCTTTCACCAAACTCAAGTTCAGCATCACCGTCTCTCTTGAGTTCTCATCTCAGTGGCTCTGATTTATCTAATATTGACTTCCTCTTTGGTATTCACATTACCATTGTCCTCACTAACCCCTTAGTCTATTACAGGAACCATTTAACAGGCCTCCTTGCTTAGGCTCATGTCTCTAATAAATCCTCATGTTCCTTGGTGTGGGCTCCATCTGGCCCTCGCTGCCTCTGCTCTACCTGGCTGGTGACTCTAGGAGCTTCTAGGCCATGTGTTTGAGGCGCTAGTATCAGGTTAAGGTCACCACAGGCTGCTTGGCCAAATAACATGGTTGCTGAGACAGCAATACTATAAGGTAGCTTAGCTAAACTTCCAACGCACACATACCTACAAAACCACATCAGCTTTGTATTGCTGGCAGTATAATGTTGAAATTTCTAGCCTTATTTTCAAGGTCTTGTGGTCTTGCATGACCCACCCTAAATCTACCTTTCTAAGTTTCTTTCCAGATCCTTCTGTCTAGATATTCTGTGTTCCAGCACAAGAGAGTACTTTTATTCCCTGAACTAATTTTTCTTAAAATGTTAAGAAAATTCACAACTCATCCTTTGCTCATGTTCTCCCTTGCTCCCCCTTTTCCTCTTTTCTTCCACATCACCTTGCAATATCCCCCTCAGATGGCATGTTCGCACTGAAGTTGCCACCATTCCCCTTATTCAGAATTAACCTCCCTCCTTTGATCTTTCACCACATGTTGCTCTTCCTATATTACGGCATGACTTTTTCTTTCTTTCTTACACTCACTGCCTTACATTGCTCTCTCCTCTACCTAACTGGAAACTCATTGCAGATAGATTTTCATAGCCGCCTTCCTCTTTATTTGTCTAAATGTTGATCATAGTGCCTTCCATGTGGTGGGAGCAAGATGAACACTGGCCACTTGAAGGGTTTGCCATCTCTCACCAGATGCCCTACACAGCATGCCGCACTGAGGCCTGATGAAGCCACTGCCTCCTGAACATGCTAAGGCTTTAATTCTTCTTCCTCAAGACTCCTTATTCTGTTTTTCAATTATTCAAGATAAGAAGAGTCAGTTGTAGATGATGTCGTGTGATTTCTCTTCTTTTGTATTTGCTTTTTCCTGGATGGGGATGGAAGAAAGGGGTATAGACAGCTCAGATCCTTATGTCCCAGTTTGCCTTTCCACCGCAACTTTCACAGATCACAGGTCCCAGTGCCCAAATAGTCTCCTTCCTTTACCCACTAATTATTAGTGAGGATGCACAACGTAACTTCCAGAGACTAGCATGTGGAGAGCTATAATTTTTCAGAGCTCCATTTCAATAGCATGACTCTGAGCATTTAGATTCTCCTCCCAAAGAAAATACTGTGTGTCCTCTCTCCACCAAGAATAAAGCCATTTACTTGTGGCTCAATGGCTCCTGGTCCTTTGGCACGAGGAAGGGGAGCAAGGCATTCTTGAGTGTGCTGCTTCACAGTCTCCAGGTGCTGGGGAGTTGTGGTGAGTGAGATCAAAGTGGAGTCATGGGGCAACATGGGAAATGAGGGACCTGCAGCACTGGAACTTTACTTTTGGAAAATTGCAAGCAAGATGTTTATGTGTGTGGGGTGTGTATGCATGTGTGTGTGTGCATGTGTCTACGTCTGTGTGTGTATGTATTTGAAATTAAAGAAAAATAGAGAAGGAAGTTAAATTGCACCTAGTATGCCCATCTAGTTCTGAGACTGTTTAGAGCAGTCATTAGAAATAGATCTAGCATGGATCTGTTTATCCAACTGACATTTATTATCTGCCCTCATGCAGCTCAAAGGCGTAAAGGTGGGAAAGCCACATACCAAGTACATATAATTTGTGTTACAAAGAAATAAAGAACTGCCATGAGAACATACACAAGACTGGACTGGTCAACTCTGAAAAGCCATGTTTAAGGTAAAACTTGAGGGAATGGTAGCTGTTAGCTGCATGAGAGGGAGGGTTAAATGAGAGAATTACAGATGCTAAATCCCTGAGACAAGGGACAGTGTAAGCAGAATTTCCTTATGGCTGGAGCTGAAAATAAGTGCACTAAGACTAAAGCAGTAGGTGGGACCAGAACATGGGAGCTGTTCTAGAATATTCTATATCCTCAGGGAGATGGGAGCCCATTAGAAGGTGCTCATCAGGAGAATGAGGAGAGCAGATCTGCATTTTTAAAACACAATCATAAAGCAAGGCAAGAGGACAAAATTGGTATGGTTTGGATGTTGAGAGTAACATAATGGCAGCATCTATAAGTCTATACTTCCCTAATTATTTGTAAGCTTAAGGATCCTATCTAACTCTCTGCTCCATTTACGTGTCAGATGACAACTATGGAAGCATTACTAATTGTGAAAAAACATTCTTTCCTGCCCAAGAGAAAAGGGATTGTGGCCTCAATTCAGTCTCATAACATAGGTAGTAAGAAAGATAATGAGGGGCGCCTGGGTGGCTCAGTTGGTTAAGCATCTGCCTTCGGCCAGGGTCATGATGCCCTGCTCAATGGGGAGTCTGCTTCATCCTCTCCATCTGCCTCTCCCCTGATCATGCTCTCTCTCACTCTCGCTCTCTCTCAAATAAATAAAATCTTAAAAAAAAAGATAATGAATTTTCTGTTCAGTAAATCTTCCATTTCTTCCTAATAGCTTACTATCAATAGCTGTCTACTTTCTATAGCCAAAGTTAATTTTGTCCAAATTTTAAATTTGGCAGAAGACTCCAAGCCCAAAATAATTTGATAGAAAATTCACTAAATCTCCTTTTAATGATGGAGAATATTGAAAACCAATTTATAGGAAGGAACATTATAAATGTTATTGGTAAATATCAGGGATTAGTATATGTGATTTTTAAAAAAATCACTCCTGCCTGATTTCTCCTTATAAATTGAAGTCCAACCTCGTCTCAAATTTTTGAATAGAATTTTAAAGATTGTAAGTTTTGAAGTAAATAGAAATTTCAGAATAGGATACAGAACCTTGAAAAATAATCTGATACCATCTGATATTTGAACTTCTTGAGAGTGTGCGCATGAAATGGTGGTTTACCTTTGTTACACATTTGAGGTGTCAAGGGTCCCAGTAATTTCTCCTAGAGATGACTACTATCTCCTCAGTTCCCCTTGGGGTCAAGCTGAAGAAGTCTACTTCCTCTCTACTGAACAGTCTCACAGCAGATGTTCCCTGTTCCCCACCTGGTCTGCATTTGACATGGTTCCCGTTACTTCTTTCATCCTTTGAATGAAAACGTCATGTCTTCTTTTCAGCTTTCTTGATTTTGCCAGGCCTGACTTGTAATGCTTACTGTACAAGTAATTAATAGGATTTGAAAGGTCAATGGGAAACAGATTAAAGAGCATTCTCTAAATGCCAGCACTCCATGAAGCCAGGTCTGGAATGTGCAGGGTCATCCCTGTAGACATTCTGACCTTCCCCCGCACCCCCCCCCCGCCCCCGTCAGTTATTAGGTGGTTTATGAAAGTCCAAACAGCATTAATCAAACTGACAGGGAAAAAATCCTGTATTTGTATATGCCATTTAGAAAAAGTTATGTTAGCATAAGAAGTTTTGCTTTTGAAAATGTGAAAGCATGCAAGCACAGAGGCATTTTTCTGCTTAGTGTGGAAATATAGTGATCACTGAGGGAACACTTTGCACAGAAGGTTTCCTGCAGTCCCACTTCGTAACGCTCCTCTTAGCACCCTCACTCCTAAACCAATTAGAAAAATAAGTTAACAGCTCTGGGCAAATGGTCTCTCAGATGAAGACAAAGGTTTCAAGGAGGCAGGGCAATGATTGGATAACACTGCTACATGAAGGTAGAATATATAGTAGGTGTTTTCTTATACTGCAACTCTCAAAGGACATTTGATTTGTCTCTTGGGGCTTAAAACTACTAGTATCGATCAAAATCATCCTTCCTGTACCATAATACCTCAGCCTTGGGTTCTTTCAAATTGTACCAAATATTTTCCAAAACTGAAAATTGGGATGCATTATAGATACTTTGTTCTCATTTTAGCATCATATAATGATTTAATGAGGCTCACTGGGTTACAAATGGAATAGAACATGTTCCCTTGTATTCCTTTTTTTTTTCTCTAATAAAATGATCTCATGAGAAAGTTGCTATTACTTTATTTCCTTTGGGGGAAATATAGTGCCTTTCCACTGATAAGAATAGTTAATTTCAACCTTACTTTCTTTTTACTACTTTTCAACCTTACTTTTTTTTTTTTTTTTACTACTTTTTTGGGGGAGGCATCTTCCTAATATCCCTTTAAACTAGTCTAATCCAGTATGAATCCAGTACCCTCAGTTCAGTTACTAACTGGGATAAGTGCCTAACCTTAAAAATTGTTTAGCATTTTACTGTTCAATATATTCTACTACTCATGAGGGTATCAAGAAATAAGATTTAAAAAATCATTATCAGATGAAAGATACTCATCAAATATATGATCATTCTTAAGGAGAAACAGGGGATTGATTTTTTTTTTTCTTCATTTGAAAGCATTGACTTCAGGCTCATTTGTAATAAAATGATTTATTTATCATTGCTGAGCAGGGGAAATTGCTTTTCTAAAGTAATAACACTCCTTTATTTTCTAAAAAAAATAGATAATTACAGTAGCACATAAGACACTAAGAATTTCTACTGCCACCCTAATTCTCCCTCCCATTCTCCAAATCTGCTATTTCCCTGAAAGTTTTTAAATCAGCAAGCTTGAAATGAGTTTCCTCAGAGTTCTTTTTCTGTCTTTTCCAAAATTTCCTAAGGTTACTCTATATATACCTGAATGCCAATAATTGCCTTGTATAGACTGAAGTAAAATAAATGAGATGGCTAAAATTCATTTTTATCTCATAAATGTTACACCTTGTCAATTAAAACAAATACTCCTTTTCTGTGCCAAGAAAACATTTTCTGTTACATTCCCAATCTGCTTCAACTGCCATTGGGTACAAGAAAAACCTCTAACAGATGGGAATCAGTAAATAGCAATTGCAAGTAGAACTGACTATCTGAATAACAAATGGGGAGACATATTTTGTGAGTTACCTTGGCAGGCACACATGGTTCTGAGGGCTTTTTGAGATGCTATACTACTGATTCTGAGGATAAGACTGGGGCCCAGACACCCTCCAAAAAAGAAAATATATGTATGCTTTACACAGACCATCACCCTTTATCACACTTTTCACACAGTCAAGGTTGTCAAGACCTTTCTGTTCTGAGAAATACTTGGGAATAGTGAAATACAGGAAGTAAAGTGTGCAAACAAAGGAGGTGTTCATCCACAGCCAGGAGGCTAATATAGCTACCCTGGAGTCAAGGATCATAATGTCCTTCTTTAACCTCTAACCTCACTTTTAACGAGAGAGACAGAAATATTATTCAGTGGGTAAACATGGTGATTGCTCTCTTTCCAAGAGCACAAACTGTTGTAGAACATGGTGCCTAGGGAAAGGCTTAGATCAGAGCCCATAGAGGGAGAAAGTTGCCTTCAGAACCAGATGTGCTGGATTGCTGAAAACACCAAACAAGTTGAAGTCTCTGACCTCTTCCAAGGCAGAACTAGTAAAAAGCTTGTCTCTGCTTTCTATCTTCACCCAAACCTGCTTCATGAGTTGCACCTTTGAAATTTCTCTTTCAGGGATGCCTGGGTGGCTCAGTCAGTTAAGGGTTTGCCTTTGGCTCAGGTCATGATCCCAGGGTCCTGGGATTGAGTCCCACATCGGGTTCCTTGTTCAGTGGGGAGCCTGCTTCTCCTGCCTGCTGCTCCCCCTGCTTGTGCTCTCTCCCTCTATTTCTCTCTCTGACAAATACATAAATAAAATCCTTTTTTTAAAGAAATTTCTCTTTCGAGTCTGAGCAGCATGTGCAAGAGGAGTGCATGCCACCAAGAAAGGTCTTAAGTGTGCTGAGATGGTAGGTAGGAAAGACACAGGGGGATATCCTCTGTGGCCTTTGCTTTTCCCCATTCACCTATGCTTCTGGATTAAGGTCTGAGACTCTGAGGAATAAACCAAGCTAGTTATCCCTGCACAGACTTGCACAGTTCCACAAGAAGAAGGAAGATTTCCTTTCAGTCTGGCAACAGCAAGCTGTCCTCCCTAGCAGCCAATGGAAAGCCACCACCACCACTTTGAACTCACATTTTCCTCCAGTGAACTTTTGTTCAAACAACCCTCCCTATTTCCTCCTTTCCTCTATAAGGGGAGACTCTCCTCCTTTGTTCTCTGGACTTGCCTACAGTTTGCCATGGTTTGCTTGTCCTGAATTGCAATTCCTCTGCTATTTCTGAATAAACTCTGTTTTGCTGGCTGAATTGCTTACCTTTCCTTTCAAAAGGTTGATAGTAACAACCTGAATTCTTTCCTATCCTTTCAATTAGAGAGATACAGATCTTAGAGAAGGACCTGGAAGAAGAAAGCAGGTTTGGAGGAAAGGAACATGTGGGGGCAGTTAAAAGAAGGTTCTCTGAACTTCTAAAATGTCTCTGTTTCCCATGCCTTAGGATCGCTTTCCACCTTCTCTTCGCCTTGCCTTCTGCAGAGCCCTGGAACAGTGGAGTAGCTAAAAATGTGCTATCAACTGTATTTTTCTCCTAGGACCTTTTATTTGTTTTCAGAAATAAGACCACCAATGAACAATAATATAAGACGTGTATGTTCAAGTTATGCATGCTTCATTATTTTCATTAATCTTTGAAATGCTTTTAATACATTCCTATGAAGCAAGAGAATAGTTTGGGATGAAAATTTATCCAAGTGAGATTTAAAATATTATTATGGCTGTGAAGGATTTAGAAATTAGGTTTTATACTGATTGCTCTTCAATTGTTCAATCAACCAAAAGGTAAATGGGGGAATATACTGAGTTTTCTTAACCTCAAATTGATGAAGAACATCAGAGTTGTTTTTTTTTTTTTTCCCACAGCATAAGCTTTGAACAGATAATCATAATCATAGTATGTTTGTATTCAAAATAATCATCAACATCATTATCAACACCAAAAGATAATTTTTGTCATGCTTTTACACACTGACTTGTCTATGCTGAGTCACACAGAGGGACTAAACAAGGCCCCTGGCTTTCCTATCAGTGTCCTTGTTTTTTGTTTTGTTTTGGTTTCATTTGGTTTGTGTGTCCTGTCTTTCACACATCTCCCTTCGTCCTCTCCAGGGAGCCACTCTGCTCATTACTGGTCCCTGGCCTCCCAAATGGCATTTGTGTACCTCTTACCATCTGTCTGTGTCCCTCACCAAGTCCTTCCCCAGGACTCAGCAAATAACTAAGCCACTCTGTGCTCCAGACATCTTAGTAAATGCCCAACCTGTTCAATTACAGTATATTTAGGAAAGTCCTTATGCTCTTGTGGTATATTGCTGCCAACCTACCTGGAGCTGATCTGCTCTACTGCACAGTATATACATATATGTGTAAGTTCTGTACAGAAATAACTTGCACTAAGAAAACAACACAATGAGCTCTAATATGAAAACGCATAGCTACTTAATCATAATTGTAGTATTTGTATTCACTATTTATATACTCTACAGAAACGGACATAATAAAAATATAAGGTAGCAGATTCCAGGGCTTCATATAAACTAGTCTTTGCATATTGCCACTGTCCTAGAAACAGCACAACAGTTGGTAAATAACATAAAACTTTCTTGGGTAATTTTCGAGAGCAGGATGTAGGAGTACTGTGCATTGCTTCTGTCTACCCATGTCCAGTTAGAAAAACAAAACTCTAGGTATTTCAAATAGATTTGATTAGAAAATTGGTTATAAAAGTAACCAAAAAATGTATAGACAAAAAGAAAGAGAAAGAAAGAAGGGATGAAGTTTCCCCAGAGACTGCAGAATTTACTGCCATTAGTAACTGCAGAATGTCCTCACTGCTCCTGGGGCCAAGGAAACAACAGGGAGATGATGATGTGACCCCATGTCCACATGGCTGCGCTGCCGTGGATGCTAGAGTTCCTCCGGAGCCACTGCTGATGGAAGCCGGGAGCCCACACTCCTTGTGCCTGCAGGAGAGCGAGCCCAGGAGTGCTGGGCTGACAAATCTGTTGGAGCCTCCACGGCTGCTCATGCAGGAACTCAGGCTGGCACTCACTGTCACTTGCCAAATGCACTGCTAGGAGTAAAACAGTGGCTGAAAATAAGGATCTGCCCTCCTTCCCATCTTCCAATGTCTTGCCAATCCTCCCATTATCAACAACTTACTGGAAGTCTGGAAAATGTAGTTTTCAGATATCCTGCCCCTATAATACAGAAAAGAGCACAAATAGGGAGGACTGGGGCAGAACACCACACAAATGGCCATTTCGATGCTTTGTATAGAAAGTTCTATATGCAGATAGCTCTGTAGGAAGCCTGGTTGGCATCTGTCTCTTTCCCAAGTACTCCTCCTCCTATCACCTGCTAATCAGGCTTTCCTGATTTGTGTGGTCACTGTTTCTGGCTTTCCTGATTTTTGTGGTTTTTGCTTGTCTCTGTCTCCCTCACCCTTCCTGTGTCACTATTCTCTATCCCTGAATTCTCACAGACCGCCTGGATTTCCACTTGTGGTCACCAACTGTGTCAGGGACTCTAAGGCAGCTGGAGTTTCAGTGGCTTCTTAACCATATTTTCCCTTATTCCATTGTTCAAAGTAGTGTGTGGGTCAGCATGGAAACCAGTTTTTTTGTTTTGTTTTGTTTTACTTTACCTGGTTGGTTTCATTAAAAAAAAAAAAAAATCACTTTATGCTATAGCCTGAATGTTTGTATCCCCCCGAAAATTCCTGTGTTGAAATCTTAATCCCCAATGGGAATGTATTAAGATGTGGGCCTTTGGTAGGTGATTAGGTCATGAGAGTGGAGCCTTCTTGAATGGGATTAGTGCCCTTCTAAAAGGGAGCCCCAGAGCTCCCTCTTCTACCGTGTAAAGACAGAGCAAGATGATGAGGCATGAACACGGAAGTGGATTCTCACCAGACACCAAACTTGCCAGCCTCTGGATCTTAAATTTTCCAGCTTCCAGAACTGTGAGAAGCAAATTGTTGTTGTTCATAAGCCGTCCAGGCCATGGTGTTCTGTCAGAACAGCCCGAACTAAGAGAACTTACTACAGGAAGAAAACTCAAATTGGAGGTCAGAGACAGGCTCTTGTCCTGGATTCACTAATCATTTGATATTACAAATGAAATGAAAGGGGTTGGATGTGATATCTAAATTCAGTCCTACTCAATTATATGAGGTTTTATAAAATTCATTTATGTCTAAAATAACCGATGTCTTAATTTTGAAAAACTTTCATGGGTATAGCATTTAAAAAAGGAAGAAAGGTAGATTCCCATACCACGAAAGAAGACCTATATCTATTATAAAATCAATACACACATAGAGTCCAGAAAATAGTGCAAAATGCCCTTCCTTGATTTTCTTCAAAGTAGCTATCATTCTGTAGCAGGTGTCCTGGATTGGCTTCCACCTTCTTTCCCCCACACTTCACAGTTCCTCAGTCTCTTTGCTGTCACCATAGAGTTGCACTTTTTCCTCTTTTCCTCCATCTCAAAAGCCCTGCCATTCAATTTCACATGGGCATTCCCTTGCTAAACCTAGAAGAATATGGCTTCCAAACTCATGTCATGACAATGTGACAGTCATCTGCTCTTCCTTTAAAACTTGGGAGTGACACATCTACCACGCAAAGAAACTTCCTCTTGCTGATATTGACCAAAACTTAGAACACGATCTTTCAAGACATTATTATCTCTCTAGCTCTTTCCTCATCTTTTCAATCACCTTATTTATTACCCTAGATATCTATGACTAAAGATGCAAAAATACAGGTCACAGTATAAGAGATGTGGGGTGAGAAAATCCCAGTCTACCTTGCTTCAGAATGTACATAGAATTAACTATATCATAAACTGTAAAGAAGGAACAAAAGAGTTTTAAAATTAAGGCTATAGCACGAGGAATGAGGGAAAAAAAACAGATTAGTATACTTCTTGGCCTATGGCCATGCATTTCTGTACATACGGTTTATTGCACTCTTTCTTCACTCGATAACAATGAATGCTTCAATGAAATATATAATCAAGGGAGTTGCAGAAAGAAAACTAAGAGTGTTAGTAAAAGGTACTAATGTTTATTGGTAACACTCAAATCAGAAATGTATATTAAAATGAAGTTTGAAAACTAATTTTCATATTTGATTTGAACAAAAGCAGCTTATTTGCAAGACAGTCCCATACATTCCCAGATCTTGTCCAGAATTTGTAACATCTGCTTTTATTGTTTAGAAGTAGTATTTTGATCACTGCATAAATCAACCCTTTAAAAAATTGTTTATATTAAGGAACATGATAAAACAAATCCCACTTTTTAAGAATTTTCATAGGGCTTGGGGATTTTTAGTAAAAACAGAAAGAAGGGAAACAAGTAAACAGCAATATGCTCATTTCATATATTTTGAGGTCCACCTGTTTAAATGTTTCCAAAGCCATTAAATGCATCTGTTATGTTTTTCCTGTGATAAACAAATTATATGAAAAAAAATAGTATGTATAAGTAAAGTCAATTTACATGGGCTTTCAGATAGAAAATTAGGAAGATTCAAAAGATACCTCAGATTTAATAGCCAGTCCCCATTTTGAAGTTGGGACGAAGTGGGCTTAGCTATGTAATCTTGGGTACTTCATTTTCATCCTCTGTAAAAAGAGAATTTTACTATTTACCTCTGGTGAGTTTTTTGGGGAATTTCTGAGTCCTTGTGTAGTAAGGGCAAGGTACATACTCATCCTTCAGTTAATAATGTGTATGATCATTAAAACAGGAAATGTACGTGAATATAGTTCTATGTGCATGCATTCACACATATTTCTTCTTCTTGTACGTTAGATATTGTGGAATCCCAATGGGCTGTGGTTTCTCTCACTAGTATGTTCCAAAGAGCACTAGACTACAGCTGTCTGTCACATACAGGAGCAGAACTGGCTACCATTTCTGGCTCAGTGACTATAGTCTACAACACCTTGAGCCAGTCATGTACCCTTTGTCCATTTCTTATATTTATAATTAGGAGACGATAGTAAGTGGTCACAGAAGTGCCTCGTAGCTCTCATATCCTGTGAATCTTTGAAGCTGAATCCTATGCACTGTTAGGTTTTATTACTGTATTAGTATATGCCTTCTACTTTTTAGGATATTTCACGGTAGGGAACACATAATTTCCTTTGGGATATAGAATAAGATTCCTGAATGACATAACTGCATATTCAGCAATAAGCAATACCTTGATACTCATAGTTTTACTTATGTGAGGGACTTAATATTACTGTGTCATCTATATATGCCTCTGTGCTCTGAGCAGCTTCTATCCTTAACCTATGGCATTCCTCAACAGTTCTCATCACTTCACTTTATCCCTCCCCCCAAAAAAAGAACCTATTTCAGTGAGCATTAGTTAGAAATGGACATTTTATTAAATATCTTTTGAAGAAACACGAATGGGGGAGCCGGTGTCATCAACAGCACAGCAATTCACCTGTTAGTCTGGTCCCCTGAGAAGCAGACGCCGGTGCAGGATTAAATATGCAAGGATTTTATTAAATTCCTATGAGAGAAAATGGTAAAGGAGAGAAGGCTGGAGAAAGCATCTGAGATTGTCATCCGGTCTAAGCAAGTTTCTTCAAGGCCCCTGGGGCAACCCTGAGCCAAAGCTGACCACGAGGAGCTCATGTCTCCCAGGAACGAATTGCTTTGGTGTCGTTACTGCTCTCGGGCATCGGCTGGGAGCAGCCCGTGACATATCGGCTGCAGCACAAATCCAAGATGGATTTCAAAGCTCATCAGCCAGGCCCGAGGTCAGTAACCCTGTCTCTAGTTGGAAACCTATGAGGTGTAGTTTCATGGCCACCAGGGATCTCTCTTCCAGTACCCATTTGCAAAGTGCCACCAAGTGCCCCAGTGAAACTCCCTTTGATTTAGTCTTTCAAGCTCCCTTCACTTGAGAACTCTCCACCAGAGCATTTCCACATCTCTTCCTTTCTCTTGTCTCTTCTGAAGGCTCATACAAATTTGCATCATCCATCATTATTTTCACTCAGGGAATTAAACATCCATTAGTCACCAGAATTCACCATCCGTAGAAGGCCATGATAACACAGAACACAAAACTTTTCCCGCCATGTTACAGCAAAGCCATGCTGTCATCGAACCCTTCTGTCCCATTTACTATCCAGTACTCCATCACCTGGCTTCTGGGTCCACACAATGTCCTTTTAATTGCCGAATCTACTGGACATTTTACAGTTATTATTCTTGACTTTTATATCCATTTGACGTTATTGATCATCCATTTCTCAAAATTCTGTCTTTCGTGGACCACTGTGATCGAGTACACTGCCCATTCTCCTTGCATCTTTATGACCATTCCTTTTCTTTTTCCTCATGTTTTTGTTCCTCCCCATGCCTTAAATAGTGGTGACCCCAAGCCTCTTTTCACTCTATATACTTTCTGTAGAAACTTTATTCTCTGCTGTGTAATAATTTTCATTTATTTGTGTAATGTTGTATTATTAAGCTCCTAGTATGAACTGTTTACAATACTATGTCCTAAGGATGAAATTATAGGGGGAAAAAAATCTCTGGCTTTGAGGTACATATTGTCCAATGGGGGAAATATAAAAGTCAATAAGCAATTACAGGACAATGAGATACTGCTGTATTAAGTGAGTGCACATGGTTTAGGGTGCCACAGGAGGGCATCTAACTTACACTTGGGAAATTAGAGAAGCTTCTTATAAGAAGACAATCAACATTGTGTAATAATAACAATAAGGGGCAGTAGGGCATTCCGAACTAAGAAAGCACCACACTTGAAGGCATAATTAGTTTGGTGTATCTGCAATGTTGCATGAAAGGAAAAGGGAGAGGCTGGGTCAAGAAATTGTTGTAAAGTGAAGCTAATGAGAGGAAGAACCTTATGTGCTATGTTGTGGTCTTTGGGTCTTGTGCTAAGAACATTGAGGATTGCTGATGGGTTTGAAATGAGAGCATTACTTAATTTATTTAAAAGTTTTGGAAGCTCACACTATAGAAAGGATGGCTTAGAAATGGGATATCCTTGAAATAAGAACACTATCTAGGAAGTACTTCAGGTCAGTTCAATAAAATATTATTTAAGCCTACTATGTATCAGTTACTTTAAAATGTGTTTAAAAATTAATTCAGGCTTAGAGTCATGTGTATGATACAATCCTATTAAATCAAAGCCAAAATAAAATCACAGCAAAACAAAAAAGAACACTAAAAGTATATGTATATATTTAATTTACATATAATTTAATGAACTACTATAACTCAGTTACCAAAACCAGAAATTCTTCACTCTTCCATTTTCCACTCCCCTCACATCCAATATCCAATATCACAGTCGACCACAGCTAACCAGGCCAGACTTATGTATCTGACGGGCCTCCTCATTGACCTCATCTCCCTTCTACTTTCCTGGTCTAAACTCCAAAGTCCACTTTGTATAGATTCCCTTTTTCCATCTCCACTGTCTCCATCCTAGCCCACACCACCATCATCTCTTGTCTAGCCTCTGGCGATAGCTTCCTAAATAGGTCCCAGATTTTCATTCCTTCCTCTGTGATCTATTCTCCACTTACTAGACACAATAATCTTTATGTAATGGAAGTCAGATTAGGTGATTCTGCACTTAAAATCCTCCAATAACTTTTTGTTGTATTTAAAATAAAACCAAACTCTGTCCCAGGCCCTAAAGAGCCTCTTCTAATCCTACCCTATTCAGGTTTTTCATCTCATGCTACCCAGCTTCATCGCCTTCAACATGGTCAATCGCATTGAATTTCTGCAGTTTATAAAATAGGCTGTGTTTTTCTCACATGCTCCATTCTGCAAGATGTATCCTGCATCTGCCCTTTTCACCTCCTTCGTGGTTACCACCCTGGTCCTTAACACCACCATTTCTTGCCTGGCTATTCAAATAGCTTCTTATCTGGGCTTCTTGCTTCCACTCTGTGCCCCATAAAGCAGCCAAAATGATCCTTTTAAAATGTAAGTGCTGAAAATTCTTCAATAGCCTCTCATCACATTTAAAATAAAATCCAGCAAGCTAAGCACAACCAAGCAAGCCATACTTACATCTATCTATCTATCTATCTATCTATCTATCTATCTATCTATCTATCTATCTATCTATCTATCTATCTATCTAATCTATCTATCTATCTATCTATCTATCTATCTATCTATCTATCTATCTATCTATCTATCATCTATCTATCTATCTATCTAACTGGCCTCCTTGCTGACCTCAAAATCCCTCTACTTTCCTATGTTCTCCCTCTACTTCAGTCATGCTGGCCCCCTCCCTAGTCTTCAGACACACCAACTTACCTGAGGATCTGCAGCTCCTTCAGCCTGGGCCCTCTCTCTTCAGAAGTCTGCAGACTCTGGCCTTCACTTCTAGTTGTCCACTCAAACAGCATCTCCTTAGACAGATCTTCCCTGGCCACACCCATGTCTCTATACTTTGCCCCCATCTGTTTCTATCCCATACGTTTATTTATTGTTCTTTTAAAAGTTATCACTATCTAACATTATAATGGGTGTTTGTGCATTGCCTACATCCTTCCTTACAATATAATTTCTTGAGGCTATCCCTTTGAGTTTTTTATTGTTTCCCCAATATTCAGAACAGGGCTTGACACACAATAGGCATTCAATATATAATTGTTGAATGAAATTACTGAATCAGAGCCTGGGGAGCCCTATTAATTAATACATTTAGAATATAGGCATTTATTAATTAGAATAAATTAAATAACTTCTGAGAATTTTCTTGCCCAATACCTTTTAAGATTTTATTTATTTATTTACTTATTTATTTTAGAGAGAGAGAGTGTGAGTGGGGGGAGAGGCAGGAGGAGAGGGAGGAGCAGGAGAGGGAGAGGCAGAGAATCTTAGGCAGACTCCACATTGAGCGCGGAGTGCATCAAAGGGCTCTATCTCAGGACCCTGAGATCATGACCTGAGCTGAAACTGAATCTGAAGCTTAACTGACTGAGCCACCCAGTCACCTCCCGCCAACTTGCCCAATATATTAATAACACAACTAAGCTATGCTCAGATGAGAGGAATCCAATGCAATAATAGATTTGTGGGAAAAATAGTAACAGATTTAGTTTTTAACTAAAATTTTAGAGTATGATAAACTAGTCTTGTTATATGCTATTTTAAAATATGTCAGTGATTTTGTTAGTGATATTTTTAAAATATTATTCATATATTCTGTTCTTTTTTTAACCTCATAGATTAGCTTCATAAACACAACCTGCTGAATGTAACTCAATAAAGCTGTGGCTACCAATATTTAACTGTTGACAGGAAGGAAAAATGACTCTTTGCTGAATTATTTTCATAAAAGAAGATGACTCTCTGCAGAGTTAGTCTCACAAAAGAATAAATATTGGGTGGATAAAATATTTCAAAACTGTATTAAAATAGGCTTTTTTGATAATTAAGAGACTACATTTTAGGTCCATGGATGTCAACAGACTTTTTTCTTTAGAGAATGAAAACATCAGATGTCTTTGACTTCATCTAGTTTTAATAAAAATATTTTATTTCATGGAGTTACATTTTATAAGCTCCTTCACACCATATTAGTTGATGATTGTTCCAACTACAAATTCTAGCCAAATTAACACAGGCTTCAAATAAATCAGTGTTTTAAAAAAACATAAGCCTTAATCATACATTGTTATAAGTTGTTATAAATTTCAATTTACATTGTTACTGTAACATTGTTACATACATATGTAACAATATACATTGTTATAAATTTCAGAGTCTCAGTTTTGTAAAACCAAGGGTGTTGTTCCTCCTAAAAAAAACGCAGTGACCATTATTTCAAGGTGGGCAACTAAATCTGCAGATCGGATCCTATTAAAATGTAAAAATGTGGGGTGCCTGGGTGGCTCAGTCCTTCAGCTCAGGTCATGATCTCAGGATCATGGGATCGAGTTCTGCATCAGGCTCCCTGCTCATTGGGGAGCCTGCTTCTCCCTCTCCCACTCCCCCTGCTTGTGTTCCCTCTCTCGCTGTGTCTTTCTCTGTCAAATAAATAAAATCTTTTAAAAAAATGTAAAAATGTCCCTGTTTGCCAAATTCACTCAAGTCAGTAGATTCAAATATTCTCTAAACAACTAATCAGTAAAAAAAGAAAAAAAAAAAAGAAAAGAAAAGCCTAAAAAATTTATTCAGTTTATTCAGTTTATTCAGAATACTTCCTGTGATATTCCTACCAAGTCTCTAGTCAGCAAATACCAGTGAAAGGAAAAACATTTTCTTCCAAAGGACAAGTTAGACATCTGTAAAGTGTACATGATTAGAAGTTCTGGGTTTTTTGTTTGTTTGTTTGTACAGCAGCTAATTATATAGCTCCCAATAATCAAATCTATTTCTCCTCCTTAGGATAAAAAAGTAAAGATGTAGGAAAACATGAAAGATGTGAAGGACAGAATGGAATCTACAGTGACTCTCAACCTTATGGTTTATAATTATGAGATGGAGTAAGCTAAATAGAAAAAAAAGAAAAATATGTAATATTCAATTTACATAAACATGCAGATTGATCCATTATGATTCTTTTTAACAAAGCACTTAAAACCACATTTAAATTACAAGTGTTGATGTTAACATAACCTTTCTCTTGATGGTAATAAAATATACAAAACCATATCAAATCTAATTCTCAAACCAAATAAGATAATAATTCAGTTTTCCAGAAGCCAAATTTTCTTCAGTCTCAAGCATCATGCAGTACTAGTAATGAATTTTTCTGTTAAGTTATGCAACATTAGAGAAGTATCCACATGCCATTTTGCGGTATGTATGCAATGAAAATATAAACACCTCCCATAATGCAATGTGCTTTCTTGACTGAGAAGAAAAAATATACATGTGCTGATTAAAAGAAAACCAATGGACTGTGAGAAGCATTAGGGGAAGGAGATACAAGTGGAGAAAAGAGAAAAAAAAGTAAAACAGGAAAATGCTGAGGCTGACAGACAGTAGAGAAGATACATTTAAAGTGACACAAACTATAATAGCAAGGCTCAGTGACAGTGCTGAGAATCAAAGGCTTTAAAAGCAGAGAAAGAGCCAATTCTAAAAGACCGCAAACTGGGAGCTCTGAGGTTGCACGAATGTGTGTGTGCATGTGAGTATGTGTGTGTTTATGTCATGGTGATGGTAAATGAGAAGGATTCACAGAACATGTCCCTGAGGGCATATATTAGTTTAGTTTAGTTTTTTTTTTTTTTTAATTGCTGCCATAATAAATTACCACAGACTTAACAGCTTAACGCAATGCCCATTTCTTATATTTCTATGGATCACAAGTCAGGGCATGGTGTGACTTCATTGGGTTCTCTGCTTAGGGTCTCAACAGGGCTGCCCACTCACCTGTGCTCTTATTTGGAGGCTCTGGGAGAAAGTTTCCAGGCTCATTTAGGTTGTTGGCAGATTTCAGCTCCATGTTGTAGAAGGAGGTCTCTGTTTCTATGCTGACTGTTGGATGGGGATTATTCTCAGCTTCTAGAGGCCTTCCACATTCCTTGGCTTGTGGCTTTCTTCATATTCAAGGCCAATAATGGCATGTTCAATCTTTCTTATATTTATAATCTCTCATATTTTCCCTTATTCTTTTAAAGGGTTCAAGTGATTAGCTCAAGCTCACATAGAATATCTAGGATAACCTTCCTATCTAAAGGTCAACTGATTAATAACATTAATTATATCTGCAAAGCCCCTTTACCATGTAACATAACATAATTACTGATGGAATACTAGGGAATGAAGATCTAAACCTACCTAAGAAAACTTGAAAACTAGCTTTCAAACAATCAAGCTGATCTACATATCATTTAGACAGTTGCAAAAATAATCTGAACACTTTAAAGGAAGACAAGGGGCACCTGATTGGCTCAGTTGGTTAAGTGTCTGACTCTTGATTTTGGCTCAGGTCATGATCTCAGGGTTGTGAGATTGGGCCCCAATCTCTCCGGCTCTCTAAAAAAAGGAAGGAAGGAAGGAAGGAAGGAAGGAAGATGGGAGGAAGGAAAATTCAGACTCAGTAGTGTACCATTAATAAATCATAGCATTTAATCAAAATTGTTAGGCAGGTAAAGGAACAAACAAAAAATATGACTCATAACTAGGATAAAATCGGTCAATAGAAACAGATATGGAAGAAACAGAGACCATGGAATTTGTGGGTAAGAGCCTTAAGGGAGGTATTTCAAATGTGCTCTAAGAATTAAAGAAAAACATGACAAAAGAGAAATGGAAAAAAAAAAAAAGAGAAAGAAATGGAAGCTATTAAAAAAAACAAAACAAAAAACAAATGGAACTTTAGAGCTAAAGAATATAATATCTAAGTTGAAAAATTCACTAACTAGGTTTAAAAGCAGATTAAAAACTATGGAAAAAATGTGAAGATATCACAACAGAAATTATTCAAAATGTATCATTTTGGGGGGACTAAAAATAGACTCTCAGTAAATAGTGGGAAAATAGACATCATATAACACACATGTCAGTGGGATCCCAGAGGGAAGTGGGTTGGGGGGGGAAGAAAAATATTTACCAAATAATGACTAAATATTTTACTGGTTTAATGAAAATCATAAACTCCCTAATCTAACAAACTCAGCAAACTAAAATCAGGACAAACCACATGAAAACACCATAAGTCATCACAAGATGAAATTTTTGTAAACCAGTGATAAAGAGAAAAACTTTAAAGCACCTAGAGAAAAAAAAAAAAAAAAGACAAAATACACACAGGGGAACAAAGACCAACTTCTCAATAGAAATAAAGCCAGACAAAAGATAATGAAACAACTTAAAAAAAAAAAAAAAAAAAGTCAACCTGGAACTATATATCTAGCAAACAGAAAAACTATCCTTCAAAAATGATGGTGAAGTAGAGACTTTTTTCAGGAACAAAACCTGGAATAATTTGTCACTAGCAGACTTGCACTAAAAGAACTGTGAAAAAGTTCTTTGGGGTAAAGAAAAATGATACCAAAAGAAACTTGGATTTACATAGAGGAAAAAAGTACCAAGATGTTACTTTGGAGGAAATATAAAATATTTCTCATTTTAAAAATTAATTTAAAGACAAATGGTCTAAACACTACATTTAAAAGTAGAGATTTTTCAGACCAGATGTAAAAGGAAGAGTGGACAACATTCTGCATAAAAGAAACTCACCATTAAATATATATAAATATTTATAAATTTAAAAATAAATTATATAAAAAATATAAATATATACATATTGATATGAAACATAGATCAGTGAAAAGTTCTTTTAAAAAATATATTACATAAGCACTAATCATAAAGAAGAAGGTATGTGTATATTAACATAAAGAAAAATGTGATCAGATAAAGATATTTTATAATAAAAATAATAGTTCAGCATGATAGAGGACATAACAATTTTAACTGTGTGCACACCAAATAACAGCTTCAAAGCACATGAAGCAAAATTTGACAGAACTTAAAATAGAAATAAATTCAAAATTAGAGGGAAGACCAAGGAAAACTTAGAATTAGTTATTTTTATTCATGATTTCCAACTCCCTTCTAATATGTTTTCAAGATTACGTCCACGTTATCTCTTCCCAGAGCATGTCTTCAAACCAAGGATGATTTAAACACAAAGACAGCACTCATTCTGCCAGTACAGGACTATTAGGGCTCAAGTCAAAGGATTTGAGGGCCCAAGTTTCTTGTCTTTGACTCAGTCTGCCATATTAAGGGTCCCTTTCCTTCTCAATCAGTTGCCTAACTCCATCCAAACGGAGTCAGTGAAATTATGCATTCAACACATTCTACAATTATGCAATCCATGAAATTAATTTAAAGGACTTATCCTTTGTGTACCTGACTTTTGGATGTGCAAGGTATCTTTTAAAGTCACCCTAGTAGTTTTGGGACTTTTCCACCTGTGCCTTGAGATTTCAAAATCTAAAATTTTTCGTTTTCTCTAAGTTCCTCAGCACAGCCTAAAGCAATATCAGCCCATAATATTTGTAATCAGCAGTGGAAGTAGGATAGATCAGGCTCTGTCTTCTCTCTTTAATGTACGTCACCATTGTTTCTCTATGGGGGCGGCTGCATTGCTCTAAGCTACTCCTGGATAGCCTCTCCTCACAATGCTGGCCTCCTAGGACTTCAGTGGTAAAACCATTTCCACCTGCAGTGCCTTTAACACAAGCAGTGGTAGCTGTTACTAGTCTCTGGGTGACTTGACATCCCTTGTTTGTTCCTTTAATCCTGCCTCACTTCTGTTAAGTAGTCTATGAATTAATTATCTGTATTCAAACTCTGAGTAAATTGTCTCCTCTTGTACCAAATGACAAGTATTTGGTACCAAGAGTTGCTATACCCAAGATGGAACTCTGGGTTTATGTTACTTATATATTAAGTAAACATATGGATGATGTCCTTCCTGAGGAGACTTCGAAAAATGACATTTTGTGGCATGCGGTGGCCTTCTGAGTAGTCAAATTATCACCGGTGGCATAGAATGGAATGCTAATATAGTGCAAGTCTTTGGATGATCAAGTGGCTACTAAACTTGAAAACTGGCCAAAAAAAGAAAGAATAAACAAGAGGATCTAGATAAGAAGATCTGTACAATGACCCCTTGGTGTAGAACACAGTAAAAAGTGAAAATACGATTTTGGGGTGATGGCAAAGGAGATTTAAGAAATATGTTTGTTGTCCTTCAGAAAACCTTTGATATTTTTGCTGGGTCATTAGGCTGAAACATTTCAATAGCTTTTTAAGCATCAGTAAATAAAAAGGTTGAGGCAGCTGTCAGTAGCCTTTTGATATTCAACTCCATTTTAGACAAAAGGACAAGAATATCTTAGAACATAAAGAAAATAATATACTTTTCTCAACATCTAAGTGAAATTTTATTTTTATTATGTTTTCTATATGAAAATAGTCCTTTGTTCAAATTCTGGTACATTATGATATTTAAATAATTTCACACTCTCTGTCTTGCCTCATGGATACACAGGGGATGAATGTGGAGATTTTTGTTATTTTTAGAACACTTCTAAGACAAATTATGATATGCTATTTTTTCTGTTATGTAATTGATACACTAACTCCCAAGCTAGAGACATGGTTTTCAAGGCCAACCACATATGCTTACTTGTTATTATTTTTCCCTCAAACCAATAATTGAAATGGATGAAATGGGGGATTGGATGATTAGAGATCATGCTATATGACAAGTAAAACTGCTCAATAGGGACACACAAACACATATAACTTTTAAAGCAATGGATGAATCTCATGAAAATCTGCATGGGCAGGAGCTAAGCAGGAGCAAAAGCACCGAGAGGGAAGTGATCATGGAGCCACTAGATCTTCTAGGACCATAAGATATCCTGAAGGAGATCCCTGTGGCCCAAAGTTTGTGATCTGAGACCACCTACATAGAGCCAGAATCCTAGGAAATGGGAAATCAATCTTCTTAACTGCTGTCTCAACTTGAATGACCCTGGACGAAAAATAGAAAGATTCTCCCTGTTAATCTGATATCTACTGGCCTGTTATTGGTTTGGAACCTGAATCTATACGGTTTATGTAGCCCTCAGTATACAAGCTGGAAATTGTAATATCAAGTGGACCTGGGTCTATCATGCTCACATGGACCTGAGAGGAAGGACAGATCCTACCGAGGTACAATTTAGACTGACAGCTAGCTTATCAACAGACTACAGTGAAATGTCCTCAATGTATTCAGAGAAAATAATAGTCAATCTAGAATTATTTACAAGCTAAAATAATTTTCAAGAATGAAAAAAAATAAAGATGAATAAAGAAAAACTGAACAAGTTTGCTTTTAATTGACCCTCAACAAAATAACTTCTTCAGAAAGGAAGGAAAATGGTGCCATAAGGAAGGTCTGAAATCCATCAAAGAAGGGAGAGTAAATATAAGAATAAATCTACATATATTTTGATTTTATAAAATATAAAATAATGTTTATTTGTGGGTTTTAACATAAGATAGAAATTTTAAGAATTTGACAATTGTAAATGTCCTCTGAGAAGGGTGATGAAAAATAAAACATTTTAGGGTCTTTGGATTTAAGAAGTAAAAATATTTATTAACTTTAGAACTTATATATACAAGCTCAAATTGTAAATATTATAATGCAAGACATAGCTTCCTAACAGTTAAGGGGAAGAAAATTAAAAACCTTAATCACTTCATAAGGAGCCAGAGAAAGGGTATATGGACACAAGAAACATGAAAAGCAGAACATACAGAAGGTTCAATAATACTTATAACCAAGCCTTAAATAGCGCTTTGAATTGCTGATGTTTGAAACATGTTTATGCCAATTGATTTATTACAATACTGTTTTGAGGCACCTATTATTATCATTATCCCATGTTATAGGTACAAACCTTAGGCAGTGAGAGAGAAAATGATTATCCATGAGAAAAGTCAAGAGAAGGCAAGATTCAAACCTAAGCAGTCTACCCCGAGTCTTTAAATACCACCAAAACACACAACTTAAAAAGAACTATTATTTTACCAAACATTGAAATAAACATACTGACTGAAATGTCCAGTTTTCTAGCAAGAACTGTCTTGCTGAATTGGAAAAAATCCATCTACTTAGAAGAGACATCCAAAGTAACCTAAGATCTATGTTATTGCAATTATCAATAGTTTGTTCCTTTTTATTGAATGTTTCCTTGTATGCATTTACCATTATTTGTTTCACCATTTCTATGATTTGATGGACATTGGGTTGTCTCCCATTTGGGGCTACTATGAATAAAGCTGCCATGAACATTTCTATATAAGTATTTTAGAGGGTATACATTTCCATTTCCTTTAGGTTAATACTTGAGTAAGAAATTGCTGAAGAGTTCCCCAAAGTGGCTGTACCATTTTACAAATCTATCAGCAATATATAAGAATTCTGACGACTCCACAACCTTGCCAAATCTTGTGATTTTAGGATTTTTTAATTTTAGTCAGTTGTGTGTACTGATATGTCATTGAGATTTTAATCTGCATTTCTCTGATAACTAAAAATGTTGGACAGCTTTTCATCTGCTTGGGGTTCATATATCTTACATCATTAAGCATCTGTTCCAAACTTTAGCCTATTTGCAGTTGTTCTTTTTATTACTATTATTGTGGTGGTGGTGGTTGTTAAGTAGTTGTAAAAATGCTTCATGCCTTTGGATACAAGTCCTGTGTCAGGTATGTGTTACAAACATTGTCTCTCAGTAAGTGGTTTGATTTTTCATCTTCTTAATTATCTGAAGAGTAGATATTTTCAATTTTTTCCTGCACATAAAAAATTCTAAGAAATATAGAAAAAGCCTATTAAAACTAATGAGTGAATGTAGCAAAATTTTAAGACACATTCCCAATGTACAAAAGTCAATTGCATTTATATATGTAGCAACAGATAATTAGAAAATAAAAATTTTAAACATACCTTGTATAAGAGCATCAAATATTTATATTTATGGATAAATTCAACAAAAGATGTGGGAAAATTTCCACAGTGGAAACACTGTTGAGAGAACTTAAAGTTCTAAATAAATGGTAAGCTATGCCCTTGTTCATTGTTTTTGAAAATTCAGTATTTTTATGATGTTATTTTACTCAAATTGATCTATAGTTTCAAGCAATTCCAATTAAAATAGCAGTAGGGTTTTTGTGGAAATTGGTAAGGGGAGTCTAATATTTTAAATAAAAATGAAAACAACCATAGAATAGTTAAAACCGTATTTTCTAAAAAATACAAAAAGTGACTAAGATTTCCATATTGATTAATTTTTTTATGAGAATTCCAATCATATCTACTATGGTACACTATCCTTACATTAAAGTTAATTTAAAACCTTTTTTTTTAATTCAAGTATAATTACCATACAGTGTTATATTAGTTTCAGGTATACCATATAGTGATTCAACAAATCTGTATTAGTGCTCACCACGAGAAGTATAATCATCTGTCATCAAAGTGTTTTTACAATCTTATTGACTATATTCTCTATGCTATACTTCTTATCTCCCTGACTTATTTTGTAACTGGAAGTTTGTACCTCTTAATACCCTTTATTTCACCCATCCTCCACTCACCTACTCTGATAACCACCAAGTTCCTCACTATATTTCAGAGATAATGTTTTTCTTGGTCTCTGTTTTCATTTGTTTCCTTTCTTAATTTCTCCATATAAGTGAAATCATATGGTGTTTGTCTTTCTCTGACTTACTTCACTTAGTATTATACTTTCTATATCTCTCCATGTCATTGCAAATGACAAGATTTTGTTCTTTCCATTTTATATATAACCACTTCTTTATCCATTCATCTATCAAAGGACATTTGGATTGTTTCCATATTTGGCTACTGTAAAATAATGTTACAATAAAAATGGGGGCGACATATTTTTTTTGAATTAATGTTTTTGTTTTCTTTGAGTAAATACCCAGTAGTGGGATTACTGAAGCATACGGTAATTCTATTTTTAATTTCTTAAGAAACTTCCATACTGTTTTCTACAATGGCTATACCAGTTTGTATTCCCACTGGCAGTGCATGAGAGCTTTTTCCTCTACATCCTCACCAACAATGGTTATATACATTGTGTTTTTTATTTTAGTCATTCTGACAGGTGTCAGGTGATAGACGACTTGTTTTGATTTGCATTTCCCTTATGATTAGTAATGTTGATCATCTTTTCATGTGTCTGTTGGACATCTTTATGTCTCTTTGGAAAAATATCTGTTCATGTCCTCTGTCCATTTTTAATTGGACCATTTTGTGTGTGTGTGTGTCGACTAGTAAAAGTTGTTTATATATTTTGTATAATAACCCCTTCTAGGATATATCATTTGTAAATTTTTTCTCCAATTCAGTAGGTTGCTTTGTCATTTTGTTGATTTCCTTCCCCGTGCTAAGACTATTTATTTTGGTGTTGTCCATTGTTTAATTTTGCTTGTTTTCCTTGCCAGAAGAGATATATCTAAAAAAAAAAAAAGAAAAAAAAAAGTTTCTATGGCTGATATCAAACAAATGACTGCCTATTTTTTTTAGGACTCTTATGGTTTCAGGTCTCACATTTAGGTCCAATTTCATTATTTTACATGTAGCTGTCCAGTTTTCCCAGCACCATTTGTTGAACGGCTTTTTTTTTATTATATATTCTTATCTCCTTTGTCACAGATTAAGTGCAGGTTTATTTCTGGGCTCATTATTCTATTCTACTGATTTATATGTCTCTGTGTGCCAGTGCTATATTGTTTTGAATATTTTTGTAGTATATCTTGAAACCTGGGTTTCTGATACCTCCAGTTATATTTTTCTTTCTCAAGATTGCTTTTGCTGTTCATAGTTTTTTATGGTTCCATACAAATTGTAAGATATTTGTTCTACTTCTGTTAAAAATGCTGTTGCTACTTTGAAAAAGACGGCATTAAATCTGTAGATTGCTTTGGGTGATATGGCCATTTTAACAATACTGGTTCTTCCAAATCATGAGCATAGAATATATTTCTGTTTGTGTCATCTACAATTTTTTTCATCAATGTTTCATAGTTTTCAGAGTAGGTATTTTTCTTTTTGGTGTGAGTGAAATGGGATTATTTCCCTAACTTCTCCTTATGCTACTTCATTAACAGTGTATAGATATACAACAGATTTCCGTATATTCATTTTCTATCCTGTGACTTTATTTAATTAATTTATCAGTTCTGGTAGCTTTCTGGTGGTATCTTTAGGGTTTTATACATAAAGTGTTATGTCGTCTGCAAACAGTAAAAGTTTTACTTCTTCCATATGAATTTGGATGCCTTTTATTTCTTGTCTGATTGCAGTGGCTTCCAGTACTATGTTGAATAAAAATATTGAGAGTGGACTTCCTTGTTTTGTCCTGATCTTAGAAGAAAAGCTCTCAGTTTTTCACCACTGAATCTACTGTTAGCTATGGGTTTTTCATACATGGTCTTTATTATTTTGAGGTATATACTCTTTAAACATACTTGGTTCAGAGTTTTTCTCATGAATGATGTTGCACTTTGTCAAATGTTTCCTCTCTATCTATTGAGATGATCATATGGTTTTTATCCTTTCTCTTCCTAATGTGACATAACATGTTGGTTAATTTGCAATATTGAACCACCCTTTTATCTCTGGAATAAATGCCACTTGATCATAGTAAATGATTTTTTAAATGTACTGTTGGATTGGGTTTCCTAATATTTTGTTGAGGGTTTTTGCATCTATGCTGATCAGAGATATTGGTGTGTAGTTTTCTTTTTTGTAGTGTTTTTATCTGGTTGTGGCATCAGGGTAATGTTGACCTCATAGAATGGATTGGGAACCTTTCCATCCTTTCATTTTATTTTTAGGATAGTTTGAGAAGAATAGATATTAACTCTTCTTGAAATATTTAGGAAATTAACCTGTGAAGCCATCTGGTCTTGGTTTGTTGGGAGTTTTTTGATTACTGATTGGATTTCATTGCTAGTAATTGGTCTGTTCAATTTTTCTGTTTCTTCTTGATTCAGTTTTAGAAGATCATATGTGTTTATAAATTTATCCATAACTTTTAGATGGTCCAGTTTCTTTGCTTATACTTTTTCCTAGTATTCTCTTATAATCTTTGGACTTCTGTGGTGTCAGGTTATTTCTCCTCCTTTATTTCTCATTTATAGTTTGAGCCTCTTTCCTTTTTCTGTTGAGTCTGACTGAAGTTTTCTCAATATTTTTGATCTTTTCGAAGAACCAGCTCCTGGTTTCATTGATCTATTTTATTGTTTTTTATTCTTCATTTAACTTATTTCTATTCTAATTATTATTATTATTCCCTCCCTTCTACTGGCTTTGGGCTATGGTTTTCTTTCTTTGTATAGCTCTTTTAGGTATAAGGTTAGGTTGCGTGAAATTTTTCTTCTTGAGGTAGGCCTGTATTGCTATAATTGGCTTTTGCTGCATCTCAATGATTTTGGACCTTTGTGTTTTCATTTTCATTTGTCTTGATGTACTTTTTGGTTTCCTTTTTGATTTCTTGGTTGACCCATTCATTGTTTAGTAGCATGTTAATTAGTCTCTACATGTATGTGTTGTTTGTAAATTTTTTCTTGTGGCTGATTTCTAGTTTCATTCTGTTCTGGTCCAAAAAGATGCATGGTATGATTTCATCCTTTTTGAATATATTGAGATTTGTTTTGTGGCCTAACATGTCATCTACTCTGGGGAATGTTCCATATGCACTTGAAAAACATGTGTATTCCACTATTTTTCAACTGTTCTGTTTGTTAGGTCCATCTGGTTCAATGTGTCATTCAAAACCACTCTCTCCTTGTTTATTTTCTGTCTATATGATCTATCCATTGATAGTGGGGTATTACAGTATACTGCTATTATTTTATTACTGCTGATTTCTTTATGTCTATTAATAGTTGCTTTATGTATTTAGGCACTCACATGCAGGACACATAAGTATCTACAATTGTTATATCTTCTTGTTAGATTGTTCTATCATTATGTAGGGTCCTTCTTTGTCTGTTGTTACAGTCTTTGTTTTAAAGTCTATTTTGTTGAATATAAGTATTGCTACCCCAGCTTTCTTTTTGCTTCCATTTGCATGGTAAATGTTTTTGCCCCCCCACTTCACTTTTAATCTGCATGTGCCTTTAGGTCTGAAGTGAGTCTTTTATAGCAGCATATAGATGGGTCTTTTTTTTTTTTTTTTCATTCAGTCACCCTATATTTTTTTATTGGAGCATTTAGTCCATTTACAGTCAAAGTAATTATTGATAGGTATGTGTTTTTTGCCATTTTGTTACTTGTTTTATGGTTGTTTTTCCAGTTCTTATTTGTTTCTTTTCTTACTCTCTTCCCTTGTGGTTTCATGGCTTTCTTTAGTGACAAGGATTAGATTTTTCTCTCTTTATTTTTTGTGCATCTATTACAGGTTTTTGATTTGTGGTTACCATTAGGTTCATATATAACATCTTAGGCATATAGCAGTCTATATTAAGTTGATGGTGGCTTAGGTTTGAACTATTCTAAAAGCACTAAATTTTTACTCCCCTGCCTCCATGTGTTATGTATATGATATTATGCTTTACATCATTTTATTTTGTGAATACCCTGATTTTTATAGCTATAATTGATTTTACTGCTTTGTGTTTTCCATACTGGTTTTATAAGTGATTAATCTACTTATTTTATTATGTTTGTAATTACCTGTGAACTTACTCTTGATTATGGCTATCACTTTTACTCAAAGAATTACCTTAATATTTCTTGTAAGGCTGGTTTAATGGTGATGAACTCCTTTAACTTTTGTCTGAGGAAACTCTTTGTCTCTCCTATTCTGAATGGCAGTCTTGATGGTGGAGTATTCTTGGTTGCAGATTTTTTTTTTCCCTTTCAGCACTTTGAATATATCATGCCACTCTCTTCTGGCCTGCAAAGTTTCTGCTAAAAAATCAAGTGATAGATTGGTGGAGTTTCCCTTATAATTGACTATTTTCTTTTAAAATTCTCTATTATTATATTTTACACTTTATGTGTTGGTGTAGACCTCCTTGGGTTGATATTGTTGGGGTTCTCTGTGCCTCCTGGATCTGGATGTCTGTCTTTCCCCAGATTTGGGAAGTTTTCAGCTATTATTTCTTCAAATAATTTTTCTGCCCCCTATTCTCTTTCTTCTCCTTCTGGTATCCCTATTATATAAATGTTATCATGCTTGATGATGTTGTTGAGTTCCCTTAACCTATTGTCATTTTTAATTTTTTTTTCTTTTTGTTGTTCAGCTTGATTGCTTTCCATTATCTGTCTTCCAGCTTGCTGATCCATTCTTCTGTGTCTTCTAATCTGCTACTGATTGCTTCTAATATATTCTTAATTTCAAGTGAAGTCAGAGAAAGATGAATACTGTATGATCTCACTTATATGTGGAATCTAATGAAAAACAAAAACAAAACACCAAATTCATAGAAAAAGAGATCAGATTTGTGGCTACCAGATGTGGGTGATGGGAAGAGGGGAAATGGAAGAAAGATGGTCAAGAGGTACAAGCTTCCCATTACAAAATAAGTAAGTGCTAGGAATATAAAGTTTTCAAGAGAGTAAATCCTAAGCATTCTCATCACAAAGAGAAATTTTTCCTTTTTTTTTTTTAAGTTTTAGCTAGATGATATGATGGATATAAACTAAACCTATTGAGATAATAATTTCACAGTATATGTAAATCAAGAATCATGCTGTACACTTTAAATTTATATAATAACATGTCAGTTATTTCTCAATAAAACTGGGAAAAAATAAATTCCCTTCCCTCATTACCCCCAAAAAAGAATATAATATGCTAGTTTGATGTCTGGAGGCTGACCAAAGTTAGCTGCCTGAATGGCACTTCTACTCAAAGGTTTGGCTATAAGGGAAGAAGAACTATTGATAGCTAGAAGGAAGAAACTAGTTGAGTGCAGGTTAAGGCTTTTGGAAATGTATTATTTGCTTGTTTTTTTTTTTTGTTGTTGTTTATCTTTTTTGTTTGTTTTTATTTTTTCCTTAAGATGATCAAGGTTTGAAAATCTTTACAGGCTAAGAAGAAAATCCAGTAGAGATAGATGATATGGGGAATGGAAAAAAAAAATCCTCGTGTATACTCCAGGTGCTTTTGAAATTGCTGCTTCTATGCTGTATCTGCAAGGGGCTGTTATACTCACTCTTTAAGGGCAGGGACTCAATGTCCTATTGCCCTTAGTGTTCCCAGAGCTAAGCCCACTGGTTTTTAAAGTACTGGAATTAAGCCCTGCTGGTTTTCAATGCCAAATATTATAGGGTCTTGTCTTCCCAGTGCAGGTCCCCCATGCCTGGGATACTTGGTTGGGGTCTGCTCTTCTACCCTCTGCTTGCTTATGGTGTCCCTTCTGCTTGTGGTTAGTCTCACTAGAGTTCGGTTCCCTACCCCATCTCCACCCCTCCTACTGTTTTTGATGTGGCTGGTTTCTGGGTGTGTCCATGGGATGAGGTGAGCCTAGGATTCTCCTCCTCCACCATTTTCTAGGAGTCTCAGTTAAAAAAAAAAAAAAATTTATACAAACCCTATGGAGCTATGTGCTTTAAAAGATGAAACATTAACTTTTCATAAACGTTCAAGCAGCTGATAAATGCAAAGTGCATAACTTATATGATTTTCCTAAAACCAATCACAACAAAAATTATACTTTTGTATAAATGTATAATTATTTTTACTAACATAATTTCATATTGTTCCATTGTCCTTTTTTACTTTAGGTTTCTATTAATATTTTTATCAAAACAATGCAATTTTATTATCAAAAATCATATATAGCTGTGTGAGGCCAAATAAGAACTTTCTGTTGTCCACAGAAGGACTCACACTGGGCTCACATTGGGTCCATGTTTACTCATCATCCTGCTGCTGAAACCAATGTATAATTTAAAAGGGAGGGAAAAGAGATTAGAGGCAATGAGTACTTTGCCTTTGCTCAATATCATTGATCAGATAATCTGTCTGTGCCTATATAACATGCCTGAGAAAATAGTGTAGTTTTATTAGTGGTAACTTTCCAGAATCAATAACTTTTCTAATGAATATAAAAGCCCGGGTGCCTTGAAGTCCAAATTCATGCATTTGGATTGCTTGTTGTAATCAAGCACTGGCATTAATGCTCTGATGTGATAAAATAAGTGTTTAGTAATTTAGTCTTCAACTGCTTCTGGTATTTCAACTCTTTGTTGGCATATAAAGCAGAAATTTCTTCTGTAGTAAAAAGTAATTTATTGACTTTTTTTTTTTTAAATCACCTGTGATGAATAGGCTACTTGCCTTGCAAGCCTTTCTGTTCAGATATTGTGGGACAGAAGTTGGCTGGCACCAACCTTAGCAAATTGAAATTCAATCCAGATCAGTAAGGTGTTTTATTTAATTTGGTCCTGGAATGGAAATAATCATCACATTTTATAATAAGCATGTCTAATTTCAATTTTCACACTATGTATTTATTCTGTATATTCAAGCATAACTGTTGGCCTTGTTCTTCTGAGTTGACAAATGCATTGCACAGATGTACACTTAGCAGGTAACTATATAAAAGGTGGTAGGGGAAGAGTGTGCCTATCACACCCATAAAAATGAAGATTTAATAAATGTCTACCTAGAACTTGTAAATGTTCCTAAGACTTTAATTATATTTGTTCATTGTCTACATAGGCAACAACAACAACAAAATGTATGCATAAGGATATATAATTTTATTTGCATAGCAACTAGCTTATCTTTATGAAATATTTCCAAATTGAAGAAAATATAAAAACCTATGGATAAAATTAAGTAATTTTTGGCTAAAATATCCTGTGACAGGCTATCAGCATTGAAGTAGTTAAATACACTGTGTCAGTTATCTTTTGCTTTGTAACAAACTGTCTCATCCTTACTGGTTTAATACAACCATTTATTTAGTTCATTATTCTATGGGTACGCAACTTGTAGACTCTGCTGGAAGGTTCTGGTCTCAAAGTTATCTGCACATCTGTCAGCTTGAGGGTCAGCTGAGACAGCCTGGCCTCTCAGATATTTGAGTTTGTGGATGACCAAACTGTTAGTTGGGTGTCTGTCAGTCCAGAGGCCTGCTCTGGACTTATTTGCTTAGTGGTCTCGGGGTCTAAGAGCACTAATAAACAAGCATTAATGCACAAGCACTTCTACAGCTTCTGCACTCATCATATTTGCTAATGTCCTATTTGTCACCATAATCAGTTACCCAATCACAGACCCTGCATGAGAAGGCACTACCAAAATATGGATACAGGGAGGTGTGACCAAACTGGAGCCTTTGAAGGAATAAATCTGCCAAATGCTTTGCCTGAAGCACTGGCTCAGGTCCTGTTCCTTTAGCACTCCGTATCAATAGCTGGATGTATCACTTTCTCATTTCTACTGAACTAAGCTGTATTTTTGGAGATTTAAGTATCCTTTCGCCCAAGATTTATTAATCTCAGAACATGCACTGGAGGGGCAGGAATCTTTAGGAAATATCTCCAAGAACAAAAGAGATGGCAGGTGCCATTTCTTTCCCCTCACACCAGCCTAGATACCTGGACACTTGTGGAAACCAGTGTGAACTCTCTCCACCTATCTTGCTGCAACCACACACCCTGCTATGGAATTTTCCTGCAGATCTGACTCATCCAACCTGTCCCATTTGGCAGGCATCCCTCCAAAGCAGCTCCTGCCCGAGGAAGAGAAGATGACCACACACTAGTGTACCTGCAGTCCCAGCAGCCAAACCTTATAGCTGGCAGCGCAGAGTACCCTGCCAATGAGTTCAACCGCAGCCGCAGCAAATGGACTGGCAAAAGGCATCTGGTCTGATTGCCAGCCCCACCCACCAAGGAAAGTCTCTCAGGAAACAAGGCAAGGGGAAACACCCTGTAGATTGGTGCTATTGCAGCCACAATAGAGGAGGGGCAGGTATCTGGTCTGACTGCTGACATCACCCACCTACTAGCCCATGACAGCCCCAGACAGGTCCCACTGTAGCACAGAGACCAAACCCTTCTGGTGTGCCAAAAATAGGCAAGGTGGGCCATGGCAGACTACTAGACTGAAGGCAAATGAGGCTCAGCCACAACTAGGATGCACACAACCAACATAGGATATACCCTGAAGTGTCTAATTCTGGTAAACAGGGAACACTGTTATAAGGCACCACAGGAATGCTTCTCAATGAGGCCATTGATTTCAAGATCAGGAGACATAGCTAATTTTCCTAACACACAGACACACACACAGTTATACAAAATGAGGAAACAGAATGAACTCTGTCTCCCCTAAATGAAATAACAGGACAAAATCAAAAGAGCTAAATGAAACAGAGATAAGCAATATGCCTGATAAAGATACTCACTGGACTGGAGAAAACAGTGAAGGATCGCAATGAGACCTTCAACAAAGAGTTGGAAAATATAGAACCTACTGAGGTTGAAGAACTCAATAACTCAAATTAAAAATATACTAAAAGGAATCAATGGCAGATAAGAGGATGCAGAAGAATGGGTCAGCAAGCTGGGAGAGTACGGCAAGCAATCAAGTTGAACAACAAAAAGAAAAACAAAAAATGACAGTAGTTTAAGGGAACTCAATGACATGATCAAGCATAATAACATTCACATTATTGGGATCCCAGGAGGAAAAGAAAGTGAATGGGGGCAGAAAATTATTTGAAGAAATAATAGCTGAAAATTTCCCTAAAAAAGGAAACAGACATCCCGATCCAGGAGGCACAGAGAGCCCACAACAAAATTAATTATAGCAGGTCCACACCAAGACTTATAAGAGAGAATTTTAAAAGAGAAAACAATTATATACAAGGGAAACCCCATGAGTCTATCACCTGATTTTTCAGCAGAAACTTTGCAGGCCAGAAGAGAGTGGCATGATATCTGGCAATGATATATTCAAAGTGCTGAAAGGAAAAAATAACAACAAAACCTGCAACAAAGAATGCTCTTCCTAGCAAAGCTGCTCTTCAGAAAGGAAGGAAAGATAAAGAGTTTCCCAGACAAACAAAAGTTAAAGGAGTTCATCATCACTAAACCAGCCTTATGAGAAATGTTAAGGTAATTTCTTGAGTGCAGATAAAGGTCATAATCAAGAGGATAATTAGGAAAGGAAAAAATTTTGTAGGTGAATACAAACATAATAAAAGTAGATTAATCACTTATAAAACCAGTACAAATTTAAAGCATTAAAGCAGTAAAATCAATTATATCTAAAAAAAAAAAAAAAAATCAGTCAAGGGATTCACAAAATAAAAGGATGTAAAGTATGACTCATATACAAAAAATATGGGGGCAGGAGAATAAAAATTTAGTGCTTTTAGAATGGGTTCAAACTTAAGCCACCATCAACTCAAAATAGACTGCTATATGTCTAAAATGTTATATATTAGCCTAATGGTAGCCACAAATAAAAAACCTATAATAGATACACAAAAAATGAGAAGAAAATCCAATCATTGTCACTAAAGAAAGCCATCAAACCACAAGGGAAGAGAGTAAGAGAAGAAAGGAACAAAGAGGAACTAGGAAAGCAACGATAAAACAAGTAACAAAATGGCAAAAAACATATACCTATCAATAATTACTTTGACTGTAAATGGACTAAATGCTCCAATCAAAAAATATAGGGTGACCGAATGGAAAACAAAACAAAAAAACAAGACCCACCTATATGCTGCCTATAAGAGACTCACTTCAGACCTAAACTCACATGCAGATTAAAAGTGAAAGGGGGCAGACTATTTACCATGCAAAAAAAATTAAGCTGGGCTAGCAATACTCAAATTGATTAAAATAGACTATAAAATAAAGACTAAAAAAGACATAATGATAAAAGTAACAATCCAACAAGATATAACAATTATTATTTTTTTTTAGATTTTATTTGACAGAGAAAGACACAGCGAGAGAGTGAACACAAGCAGGGGGAGTGGGAGAGGGAGAAGCAGGCTTCCCGCTGAGCAGGGAGCCCGATGCGGGGCTTGATCCCAGGACCCTGGGACCATGACCTGAGCCAAAGGCAGACACTTAATGACTGAGCCACCCAGGCACCCTAAGATATAACAATTATAAATACTTGTACACCCTTCATAGGAATGCCTAAATTCATAAAGCAACTATGAAGAGAAAAAAAGGAAAAAATCCACAGTAATACAATAAAAGTAGGGTACTATAACACACCTTATATCCATGAACAGATCAGACAGAAATTTAATGAGGACACAGTAGTTTTGAATGACACATTGAACCAGATGGACCTGATATACTCAGAATATTCCATCCAAAAATAGTGGAGTGGAATACACATGCTTTTCAAGTGTACATGAAACATTCTCCAGAATAGACCACCTGGTAGGCCTCAGAACAAGTCTCAAATATATTCAAAACACTGAAATAATATCATGCATATTTTCAGACCACAACAGTATGAAACTAGAAATCAATCACAAGAAAAAAATTATAAAGAACACAAATATGTAGACTAAATAACATGCTACTAAACAATGGGTCAACCAAGATCAAAGAGGAAATAAAAAAAAATACATTGAGACAAATGAATATTAAAAACTAGTGGCCCAAAACCTTTGAGATGGAGCAAAAGCTGTTCTAAGATTATAGTAATACAGGCCTACTTCAAGAAGCAAGAAAAATCTCAGACAACCTAAACTTACACCTGAAGAGCCTAGAAAGAAAAGAAAAAGAAACAAACCCCAAAGCCAGTAGAAGGAAAGTATTAATAAAGACTAGAGCAGAAATAAATGACATGGAGAATAAAAAAGAAAGGAAAAGAAAACAGTAGAGCAGATTAATGAAACCAGGAGCTGGTTCTTTGGAAAGATCAACAAAATTAAGAAAACTTTAGCCACACTTAACAAAAAAAGAATAAGTAAGACTCAAAATCAGAAATGAAGGAGGAGAAATAACCAACACCACAGAAATAAAAGGAGTATAAGAGAATACTATGAAAAATATAAGCCAAGAAATTGGACAACTTAGAAGAAACGGATGAATTCCTAGACTCATATCTTCCACAACTGAATCAGGAAAAAAAATAGAAAATACGAACAGACCAATTACTACCAATGAAATTGAAATCAGTAATTTAAAAACTCCCAACACAAAAAAGATCAGGGCCAGAGGGCTTCACAGGTGATTTCTACCAAACATTTCAAGAAGAGTTAATACCTATTCTCAAACTATTCCAAAAGTTAGAAGAGGATGGAAAGCTTTCAAGTTCATTCTACAAGGCCAGCATTACCTTGATGCCCAAACCAGATAGAGACATTACAAAAAAAGAAAACTACAGACTATTATCTCTGATGAACACAGATGCAAAAATCCTCAACAAAATATTAGCAAACCAAATCCAGCAATACATTTTAAAAATCATTCACCACGGGTGGGAGGGATGGGGTGACTGGGTGATGGACACTGGGGAGGGTATGTGTTCTGGTAAGCGCTGTGAATTGTGCAGGACTGTTGAATCTCAGATCTGTACCTCTGAAACAAATAATGCAATATATGTTAAGAAAGAAAAAAAGAAGAAGAAGAATGTAGCAGGAGGGGAAGAATGAAGGGGGGGAAATCGGAGGGGGAGAAGAACCATGAGAGACGATGGACTCTGAAAAACAAACTGGGGGTTCTAGAGGGGAGGGGGTTGGGAGGATGGGTTAGCCTGGTGATGGGTATTGAGGAGGGCACGTTCTGCATGGAGCACTGGGTGTTATGCACAAACAATGAATCATGGAACACTATATCTAAAACTATTGATGTAATGTATGGGGATTAACATAACAATAAAAAAAATTAAATAAAATCAAAAAAAAAAAATAAAAAATAAAAATCATTCACCACAATCAAGTGGGATTTATTCCAGGGATGCAAGGATGGCTCAACATTTGCAAATCAATCAGTGTATATATCACATTAACAAAAGAAAGGATAAAAACTATATGATCATCTCAGTAGATGGAGAAAAATCATTTGACAACTATGACATCCATTCATAACAAAAACTCTCAACAAAGTAGGTTTAAGGGAAACATACCTCAACATAATAAAGACTATGAAAAACCCACAGCTAATACTATATTCAATGGCAACAAATTTTTTGAGAGCTTTCCCTTTAGATCAGGAAATACAGGGATGTCCACTCTCTCCACTTTAATTCAACAGAGTACTGAAAGTCTGAGCTATAGCAATCATACAAAGAGAAATAAAAGGCATCCAAATCGGTAAGAAAGTAAAACTTTCACTGTTTGCAGATGACATGATACTACATATAGAAAACTCTAAAGACTGCATCAGAAAGCTTATAAATGAATTCAGTTAGGTCATAGGTTACAAAATAAATATACAGAAATCAGTGGTATTTCTATACACTAATAATAAAGTACTAGAAAGAGAAATTAAGGAAATAATCCCATTTACGATTGCACCAAAAAGAAAAATACCTAGGAACAAACTTAACCAAGGAGGTGAAAACTATAAAGCACTCAAAACTATAATGCACTGATGAAAGATATTGAAGGTGGCACAAATAAATGGAAAGATATCCCGTGCTCATGGACTGGAAGAATCAATATTTTTAAATGTCCATACTTTCAAAGCTATCTACAGATACAGTGCCATCCTTATCAAAGTACCAATATCATCTTCCACAAAACTAGAACAAATAATCATACAATTTGTATGGAACCACAAAAGACCCAGAATAGTGAAAGCAATCCTGAAAAAGAACAAAGCGGGAGGTATCACAATCCCAGATTTCAAGATAAATTACAAAACTATAGTAATCAAAACAGTACGGTACTGGCACAAAAATAGACATATTGATCAACAGAATACAGAGCCCAGAAATAAACCCACACTTAAATGGTCAATTTAAGACAAAGGAGGTAAGAATATACAATAGGAAAAAGACAGTCTCTTCAACAAATGGTGCTGGGAAAACCAGACAGCACATGTAAAAGAATGAAATTGGACCTAAATGTGAGACCTGAGACCATAAAATTCCTAGAAGAAATATAGGCAGTGATTTATTTAATGTTGGTCATAGAAACATTTTTCTAGAAATATTTCTTCAGATAAGGAAAACAAAAGCAAAATTAAACTACTAGGACTACAATGAAATAAAAAGTTTACACATAGCAAAGGAAGCCATCAACAAAACAAAAAGCCAACCTAATGAATAGGAGAAGATATGCAAATGATATATCTAATAAGGGGTTATTTTTCAAAATAAATAAAGAACTCCTACAGCTCAACACCAAAAAAACAATCCAATTAAAAACTTCAGAGGACCCAAATAGACATTTTTCCAAAGAAGACATGGATGGCCAAGAGACACATGTAAAGACGCTCAATGTTATCATCAGGGAAATGAAAATCAAAACCACAATATCACCTCACACCTGTTAGAATGGCTAAAATAAAATGCAGAATATATAACAAGTGTTGATGAGGATGTGGAGCAAAAGAATCCCTTGTAACTACCAGTGGGAATGCAAATTGGTGCAGCCTCTGTGGAAAAAGGTCCCTCAAAAAATTAAAAATAAAATTAGCATGTGATCTAGTAATCCCACTACTGGGTATTTGCCTCCAAAAACGAAAACACTAATCCAAAAATATATATGCACCCTAATGTTTAATGCAGCATTATTTACAACAGCCAATTTGGAAGCAATCCAAGTGTCCATCCATAAGTAGATAAGATGTGATATACATATTCAATGAACTATTACTCAACCATAAAAAAAGAATGAGATCTTGTTATTTGCAACAACATGGATGGACCTACAAGGTATAATGCTAAGTGAAAAAAGTTAGAGAAACACAAATATCATATGATTTCATTTATACATGGAATTTAAGAAACAAAACAAATGGACAAATAAAAAAGGAGACAAATACATTCTTAAATACGGAGGATAAACTAGTGGTTACCAGAGGGCAGAGAGGTTGGGAGATGGTTAAAATAGATAAAGGAGATTAAGAGTATAGTTATTGTGATGAGCAGTGAGTAATGTATGGAATTGTTGAATCATCATATTATACACTTGAAACTAATATAATGCTGTATGTTAATTATACTTCAATTTAAAATAAACCCTTTTGCCTAATCCTTGAAAACAAAATAGGAACCTTTATGAAAATAAGGTATTTAAGTGACTTTGATATAATTTAAAAGTTTGAAAATATTCCCAGCACATTAATTTTGGATTTTCCATTTCTTTCTTTACAACTATTTAATTCCAGATATAGGTTGCTGTCCAAGGTTATCTAAAATGTCATTAAATAAACTCACAACATTCTAAAATATTACGTGAGCACCCTATTTGAAATTGAAATTCCAAATCTGTAATTCCTATCCTTCTTACCCTTTACTATATTCTTCCAATAACACTCATACCCCTCTAAAATTCTCTATAATTTACTTTATATTGTGTTTATTGTGTGTCTTCCCTACATTGCAAGGTATGTTACTTATATATCCCTAAGTCTGAAATATGCCATCCTATGACAGGTGCTTAATAAATATTTAGTGGATGAACTGCATCACTGAACTCCACCAGGACACCATACACAAAGCAGGTACATTCAATACTTATTCGGAGGTTTAATTTGCATTGGATAGAGTCATGTTTGGTGACTCAGGAGCCCATGCTGACAGCTGCTTTCCTCTAAGGGAGTCTTGTTCACTATCCTCTTCCCAAAGAAATATACAGATAATTATAAGAGTCCTAGGGTAAGACAAACTGGGGAAATATGTGTATGTGTGTGCATCTGTATACATATTCATATATACATGTTTATATATAAAGAAAACATGTTTATAGAGGAATTTCATTCCTCTATTATTGTTTTATAATTCATTTCATCTTTCCAGTAAGGTCCTATTCGTGAAAGAGCATTAAGAATGTAAATGTCCAATCTTGTTGAAACTGAGATTAGAGCCAATAATTTAAAGAGTCCTTGTGCTTTGTTTATTTTGTTTCTTAAATTCCACATATGAGTGAAATCATATGTTATTTGTCTTTCACTTATTTTGCTTAGCATTATACTCTCTAGATCCATCTATGTTGTTACAAATGGCAAGATTTCATTCTTTTTATGGCTGAATAATATTCCACTGTGTGTAACACACCACTTCTTTATCCACTGATGTATCGATGGATACTTGGGTTGCTTGCATAATTTGGCTATCATAAATAATGATGCAATAAACAGGGGTGCATATATCCTTTCAAACCAAAAGACTATTAGCTATAGAGAACAAATAGATGGTTACCAGAGGTGAAATGGGGGAGAGGATGGGTGAAGGGGATTAAGAGTACACTCATCATGATGTGCAGTGAATAATATATAGAATTATTGAATCACTATACTGTACACATGAAACTAATATAACACTGTGTTAACTATACTGGAATTAAAATAAAAATAAAAATAAAAAGGAGTCTTTTGTTCACATTTTGGGGTAAGAGCTTAGTTTCCAATCATGCAGCAGTGATTAAATGTACAAATTCTAGATCCAAATGGCACAAGGTGTAATTCCTGTTTCTCTACTTAATAGTGTGATCTAGGGCAAGTTTCTTCATTTAAAAAAATGTCTTCCCCAAGTTCATAGTATTTTTGTGATGATTAAATGGGTATTTATATATAAAGCACTTAAAGTAGTGCCTTAATGAAAGGCATTAAGGAGGACACTTGATGTGCTGAGCACTGGGAGTTATATGCAACTGATGAATCACTAAACTCTAACTCTGAAACTAATGATGCACTATATGTTAATTGAATTTAAATAAAAATAAATAAATAAGGTAGAGTTTACACATATCCATGATGAAGGCTTGGAAGGCAAGGTAGACATTCCCTGTTGGGACAACAGACCCTCTTTTTAACTATGTGACCCATCTCACATGGTGCTGAAACCCTAACAAGCAAATCCTCAAGTCAAATCTACTGACTCTTCTCTGCCCTTAGCATTCCCTCAACTTACCAGACCCTCCTCTTTCTCACCTTTATATAGGCTGGAGTCTCAGGAAGGGACATGGGGACACATGCTTGCCTGACATCTTTCCTCCTTTAATCTCATTTCTTATTTTTCTCCACTTCTCCATCCTCTGGGATTAGAAAGGAGTTTGCTTTTCCCACTCTTCTTGATCATATCTTCTTTCTATGTAATACAACAAACCTAAGACTTAACCATCATAGTGGAAAATGCCTTTTCTATACTGAGCAGTAAACTCTTATTATTTCCATGACTATAATCATCCAGAATTATGCTTAGCCAAAAGAGAACTAAAGAAGTGTAGGAAATCCTTTCACATAGAGTCCAGCTTGCAAGTCTTGTTTTGCTACAAAATCTTATTTTGAATGTAAGTTAAATTATATCTAACTTTTTAATTTGACATGCCTTCTATAATAAATCATGATCTCTCCTTGGGCTGACTGATCCCTTGGGGTAACTGGGAAGGAAGCAATATACTTGAGAAACAAAAGAAAAATTGATATTTTTCAAACTATACCACATTTCACACTTATTACTTTAATAGTACATAGGCTTTTTATTTATATTATGCTTTTCTTAAAACTAAAAACAACTGTTTCAAAGAATTAAAAACTTTTGTCAGGAGATTTAAAATTATAATAAAAGTTTATGCTATATTTGAAGGCAATAAATAATTTTATTAAAGCCTTGTTCTACATTATTGGATAATTAGTAGACTGGAGTATAAGTCAGATATGCTTTAGAAGACCATCTATCAGGATTTACTTAATGATCCCTATTACGAGATGGGAACCATAAGCCAATTTCATGGCATGTCTGATTCCCCCCCCCACCCAGAATATGTCCATGTCCATATTCCTAAAAATGTGAATACTACCTTATTTGTAAAAAGTCTTTGCAAATGTAATTAAGTTAAGGGCCTTGAAATGAGATCATTCTGGATTACCCCAAGTGGGCCCTAAACCCAATGAAAAGTATCCTTGTAAGAGTCAGAAGAAAAGACTCACAAAGGAGAAAGCCATGTGAAGACAAAGGCAGAGATGAGAATGAGCAGCCACAAGCCAAGAAATGTCAATAACCACCTGAAACTGAAAAAGGCATGAATGTCATATTAGATAATGAATGTAAATTACTTAACAAGAGGACTGGTACATGGTAAGAATGCGGTAAGTCATCGTGGTTTTTGTTATACCACTTCTATTAGCAATAAATTCTTGGCACCTTTTCCTCCTTACCTGTGAAAACAGGATAATAAACAACTTGTAGAATCTGGATGAGGATGAAATTATATGAAGGGCTAATTAAGCATTAGTTTCATTCTTTCATTTTATGTGAAGTATTATTCATTGTGGGCATTCAATTTCCTTTCTCATCTTTTGGACAATGTTTCTCTTGGTTGTACTGTTTTGTTAGTAAAATGTTTATTGTATCTACTGCAGTAAAATTATTTTTTCACACTGTCCTCATCGATATGGTCTAGTTTTAATAGGCATTTTAAACCACATCTACAACCTTTAGTTGGCTATATCCTTATTCAGTCAACAACAAAACAGAAGTTGTCCTTCATATCTAAGACCTGTATACATCCATTCTCTGGGGCCAGTTTCCTGATGTCGTTAGAGCACCTATATACTATATAACATAGGGCTTGCTTAGAGTCTTTGCTTCTGATTTTTGCATTGGCTCAGCTATATTCAATATGTATTTTTCAGAAATTATACCATATATCAAACACTGTGCTAGGCACAAGTTTAGAACAGAGAACAAAATAGACATGAAGCTTACCCTCAGAGCTTATTCTTCTGGAGAAATTCAATAGTTAGAGGCAGTGTTATACATATTGTGACAATAAAATACAAAATACTATTGCCTATGGACACACACATATAAGGGTTTCTTAGCTTAAGGATAAGGAAGAATTTTCCTGAGCCTATTACCCAAAATGAAGATCTAAAGAATGAATAGAAATAGCCCATGTGAAGCATTGATAATGGGTATAAAGAAAGAATGTTCTAGACAAAAATCTTTTTCTTTTTTTTTAAAGATTTTATTTATTTATTTGACAGAGAAAGACATAGCGAGAGAGGGAACACAAGCAGGGGGAGTGGGGGAGGGAGAAGCAGGCTTCCCGCTGAGCAGGGAGCCCGATGCGGGGCTCGATCCCAGGACCCTGGGATCATGACCTGAGCCGAAGGCAGACGCTTAACGACTGAGCCACCCAGGCGCCCCTAGACAAAAATCTTTGATACAAGAGATAACATGAAGTAATCAGGGTAACTAGAACCTATGTATATATGTGTGAGAGTTTGAAACTAGAATAAGGGTAGAAGGAAGGCTTGAAGAAGTCAAGGGTAATGAGTCTATAGAAATAATACATAATATATAGAATTTTATTTGAATTTTATAAATTTTGACCTATTTTTCAGAATCAGCTACTTTAAAAATAACCTAATCTGGAAAGAAGAGTTCAACGTATTTACATATTTATATATGTATGTGTGTATACATACATGTATACTCAGTTTCTTCAGATATACTGGCTGGTTTGGGAAGGGTATAAATCTTTAAAAGGAGAAAAGAACTTAAGACCAATCACAAAACAAAAAACAACAACAAAAAAACCTTTGAGTCCAGAAGATGATACAAAACATGATTCTACTTTTCCCCTCAAGAAGACTGTCTGCCCATAGAAACTCCATTATGAATGAGCATGGGTAGTCATGTCCCATGGGACCATTGCCACTGCTCCCTGCCATTCTCTCACCCAGTTCTTTCCTACCCCCTCCATCTTCCCCTTGTTTCTACTCCTCAGCTTACGATGAAAGGGCACCAGATACCTCCCAGTAGTATATTAGAAACTGCAGGTAGATTTGGTAAATATGAGACCAGGGTGGTCCCCTAATCTTCAGTAGAGTTCAGAGAAAGAGAACCCCGCTGGGACCCCATATGAGCCAGAAATTACAAAGTAAGATGTCTGTATGGTATGTCAAAGCTCTCTCACCAAAGGTTCATGGAGATCTGTACCTGGTGGCCTAAGGCCTCTAGAGGGCTGGGTAAAAAGCCAAATATTTTTGTTTACCAAAGAGGGATAAAGAGGCAGCTGAAGGAGAGATATGGACAAAGAAGAGAGGGTTCAGTGGAAAACTGGTAGCTGGGGAGTCCAAAAGAGAATATGTATTTCTCTGTAGATAACAATGGACAGAGATGACCATGACCAAGGACAAGTGGTCCCTCTACTTCACAGACTTGGCATAAGGAATGCTTCCAAGAATTTGGATCTGACCCTGGAGAAAGAGTATACCTAAAGTGTCAGAGGAAACTCTTAATTAATGAATACAAGTTTCTACTACCTAATGAAATGAGATTCTCAAAAGTTACATGCAGCTATAGAAGAAATTAATTGACACTTTTTCACCCATGAGATTTGTCCTGGAAATTATACATGCTATTCCACTAAGCCTTGGCTAGTCTCCTCACTCTCTTTTAACAAAGACCCCATCCTATTGAAAGAAAAAGGGAATAAAGACTATAGAAGAGATGTATAAATATTGTCCTGCCACATACAATTTTGATTAATGGGAATGACCATTTTTTTGTGATAATTATTGCATATACTTTTTTTATTCGAAAGCGTATCTTGGCTACCCTGATCTTATGTTGTTAGGGGAAAAAAGCATATATATATATATAACACGCCCCCCCCAACACTTTTTCTTAACTCACAGAAGGACAGAATGAAAATGCCTGTGAATAAACTTACTGTTTTACTAATGATAAAAAATAATTTCTTGAGGAAAAAAACCTCTATTTTATTTTAATTTCTGCTAATTATTTGGATTTCATCATTGGACCTCATTTCTATATTAAACTTGAAGCCAAAGAGTCATCAATAGTTCTGACAGCTTTTTCTTAAGTTTCATTATTGTTTTGAAGGACATTTTTTATCTATGTTATCAGAATATGAGAGAAACTACTGATGTATTGTTATGAAGTATTCGATCTAAAAATACATTATTTAAACTATATTAAATCTTTGCAAAAGAATTTTTAAATGATATTTGCTTTAGTAAAGATTGATTTTAACAAAAGCATTATATGTTGAAAGTTGAAAGACACTTCTAGTTTCTTTTCTAAAAGAGAAATTGAATAGCAAGTTTTCTTGAAAAGAAACATTGGCAAAATTGAATTAACTGTGAAAATGACAAGCCTCCTGAAATAATATTATGGAAACTCACAAAGTAAGAAACAAGAAAACACAGAGTGGTCATTATACATGTACAAATTATGATATAGAATTGTGTTCAGTTTCCGAATTCAAATTATGTTCAATTTCCTGTTCCTTATTTGTTCCCACTTCTGGATAGAAACAATAGAGTACATCACAAATATAAGCTAAATTAATTTTGCCAGTGATGCTTGGCAAACAATTGCCTTAGTGATCATGGTGGCTGATCAATTAGATGTCAGAATCAATGCACCATAGGTGAATGAGGTGAATTGCAACCAGGCAAATCTGACTCTTTTATCCAAGGCAAAGATACATTGAACTGGTGTGTTCATTGTTTTAGCTTTCCACGATTTAAGAAGACCATCAGAGGGCTTGTCTTTATTGAAAATATATAGTTCTGCAGTGTTTACAGACTGTAAATGACATTTGAAGCTTTTACAGATTTAGCTCTGAATTATTGGGTGTATAATACAAGCCCACTTGGAATTTCCCTTATAGAACCCCTCAAAGCTAAGTGAGGGGGTTTTGTAAGTGATATAAGGGGATTCTATAATACCTATGTGATGTTTGCCAGCATGATTAAGCTGGGATCGTACAGAGAAGTTAGAACCTGGAAATATAATGAATGGACTCCAGCCACAACCTATCTAATATAAGCACACAGTTCCAGATAACGCCAGGGTCAGTAAGTCAGACTGATTAATGGGTGTCAGCAGCTCAGAAGCAGTAGCAGCTCAAAGACAATAAATCTTTTACTATAGCCAAGATCTAGCCAGCAGTTCTGAAGAAGACAGGGAGACAAATATGTGGCAAAATGACCACAACTGTAAAAAATATAACTATCTGGACTAGTTTGGACAGACAAGTTGGACGAGTCTGTGTATTCTAGGTACAATTATACAAAATCTCCAAGACCCCTAAAAGAAATAAGCAAAACATTTAATGAGAACATAGAACACAGCAACTAATTTGGTAAAGACAATTTAGCAGTCTTAAGTAAGTATATTTTCAATTTTAATATATGTATTTTTAAAAACACAGATGTACTAAAAACAAATATAAGGATTTAATGAAAAATAGAATCAGTTAATCTGATTCCAAAGAGCAGAATTTCCTTTGAGAAACTGAAAATCAAAAAAAGAGAGTATTTTTTGAGAAGGTATTTATTATTTTAAAATACCAAATACAGATTATATTCTAAAAAGAAATGAGCTATACCTCTTCCCATCTTGAAGGAGAAAAAAATGTTCAGAAATGAGAATCTTTTTTGAAAAATGACATCTAATGTTCAATTAAACATACACACAACACACACCTACTAATTGTTTTCATTTCTATCTTTGATTTCTCCAAATACTATGATGATCATGATGATCCAGTTGGGAAAAGAGCATCTTCAATTTTTTTACATTCTGAACAGAGATTTATAGATTTCACTTAATGTCCTAGATATTGAAATCAGAAGATGCAACCTTTTAGTGAAATATGATCTAGCTGATAGGCCAGAACCCAATATTCAGCAGTAAACTGAAAAACTTCAAGGACTTCTGGGAAGATGATGGGGTAGGAGGATCCTAAGCTCATCTCATCCAAGAGACACACCTAGAGAAGAGCTACCTCAGAGCAACTAACCCAGAAAATGATCTGAAGACTGACAGAACAGACTTTCCACAGTTAATCATAGAGAGGAGGCCACCGTGAAAATGGTAGGAGCAGCAGAGACACAGTCAGGAACCAAACTCCAGTGAAACCTCAAATGGGAGGGATACCACAAGCATAGATAGGGAAAGGGGCAGACCCCACACCAGGCATCCCAGGCACAGAGGACCTGCACTGGAAAGGTGAGTCCCCATAATTGATTTGAAAATCAGCACAGCTTAACTTCATGAGTTTTTACAATTAGCGGGGCTTAAAAATGAGTGAGATCAGCCCTGGGAGAGGCAGAGGGCAATAGGAAAGTGGTAAAATCAATTATATCCTTAAAAATCAGTCAAGGGATTCACAAAATAAAAGGATATAAAGTATGACATATACATAAAACTTGTTAGATGGGAGAGTAAAAACCGTGTTTTTAGAATGGGCTCAAATTTCAGGGACTATTAATATAGACTGCTATATGCATAACATGTTATATAGGAACCTACCAGTAACCACAAATCAAAAATCTGTAATAGATACACAAAAAATAAAGAGAAAAAAATCCTGCCATATCACTAAAGTAAACCATCAAACCACAAGGGAAGAGAGCAGAGAAGATAGGAACAGAGAGGAACTAAATAAATAAATAATAAATAAAACAAAATGCAATAAGCATATACCTATCAATTATTACTTTGAATATAAATGGACTAAATATTCCAGTGAAAAGACATAGGGTGACTGAAGGGATACAAAAGCAAGGCTCATCTATATGCTGACTATAAGAGTCTCAAATCAGACCTAAAGAGACACGTAGACTGAAAATGAAGGGGTGGAAAAATATTTACAATGCAAATGGAAGTAAAAAGAAAGCTAAGGTAGTAATACACATATCATACAAAATAGAATTTAACAGAGATTGTAACAAGAGACAAAGACACTGTGAAATAATAAAGGTAACAATCCAACAAAATGGGTATAACAATGATAAATATTTATGCAACCTGCATGGGAGTGCCTAAATACATAAAGCAACTGGTAACAGATATAAAGGAAGAAACTGACAGAAATTGGCAGACAGTAACACCTAATTTACATCAATAGATATATCATCCAGATAGAAAATCAACAAGGAAACTGGTTTTGAATGATACGTTGAATCAGATGGACCTAACCAATATATTCAGAACATTCCATCCAAAAACAGCAGAGTACACATTCTTTTCAAGCATACATGAAACACTCTCCAGAACAGATCACGTTAGGCCACAAAACAATTCTCAATAAATTTAAAAAGACTGAAATCATATCATGCATCTTTTCGAACCCCAACAGTATGAAACTAGAAATCAATCACAAGAAAAATCTGGGAAGAACACAAGGATGTGGAGGCTAATTAATATTCCATTAAACAATAAATGGGTCAGCTAAGAAATCAAAAAGGAAATCAAAAACACACTGAAACAAATGAAAATGAAAACACAATGGTCCAAAATCTTTGGGATGCAACAAAAGGTGTTCTAAGAGGGATGATTATAGCAATATAGAATTACCTGAGAAGGAAGAAAAATATCAAATAAACCACCTAACCAAACACCTAGAAGAGCTGGAAAAGGAAGAAAACACATAGCCAAAGCTAGTAGAAGAAATGGCATAATATAGAGGAGAGCAAAAATAAATGAAATGGAGGGGGAAAAACACAATCGAACAAATCAATGAAACCAGGAGCTAGTTCTTTGAAAAGATCAACAAAATGGAGAAACCTTTAGACAGAATCAACAAAAAAGAGAGAAGACTCAAATAAGATCAGAAATCAAGCAGAAGAAATAACATCAAATACCACAGAAACACAAAGGATTTTAAGAGAATATTATGATTTTAAGAGAATATTATGTCCAAAAAATTGGACAACCTATAAAAAATAGATGAATTCCTTGAAACATATGACCTTCCAAAACTGAATCAGGAAGAAATAGAGAATATGAAAAGACCAATTATTAGCAGTGAATTGAATCAGTATTCAAAAAACTCTCAATATAAACATCCAGGAGCATATAACTTCACAGGTGAATTCTACCAAACATTTAAAGAAGAGGTAATATCTAATCTTCTCAAGCCATTCCAAAAAATACAAGAGGTAGGAAAGATTTCAAATTCATCCTACAGGCAATCCTTATATCAGACAAATTAGATTTTAAACCAAAGACTGTAATAAGAGATGAGGAAGGACACTATATCCTACTTAAAGGGTCTATCCAACAAGAAGATCTAACAATTGTAAATATCTATGCCCCTAACATGGGAGCAGCCAATTATATAACCAATTAATAACAAAAGCAAAGAAAAACATCGACAACAATACAATAATAGTGGGGGACTTTTAACACCCCCCTCACTGAAATGGACAGATCATCTAAGCAAAAGATCAACAAAAAATAAAGACTTTAAATGACACACTGGAACAAATGGACTTCACAGATATATTCAGAACATTCCATCCTAAAGCAACAGAATACACATTCTTCTCTTGTGCCCATGGAACATTCTCCAGAATAGATCACATCCTAGGTCACAAATCAGGTATCAACTGGTACCAAAAGACTGGGATCACTCCCTGCATATTTTCAGACCACAGTGCTTTGAAACTAGAACTCAATCACAAGAGGAAAGTCAGAAAGAACTCAAATACATGGAGGCTAAAGAGCATCCTACTAAAGAATGAATGGGTCAACCAGGAAATTAAGAATTAAAAAAAATTCATGGAAACAAATGAAAATGAAAACACAACTGTTCAAAATCTTTGGAAGGCAGCAAAGGCAGTCCTAAGAGGAAAGTATATAGCAATACAAGGCTTTCTCAAGAAACAAGAAAGGTCTCAAATACACAACCTAATGCTACACCTAAAGGAGCTGGAGAAAGAACAGCAAATAAAGCCTAAACCCAGCAGGAGAAGAGAAATAATAAAGATCAGAGCAGAAATCAATGAAATAGAAACTAAAAGAACAGTAGAACAGATCAACGAAACTAGGAGCTGGTTCTTTGAAAGAATTAACAAGACTGATAAACCGCTGGCCAGACTTATCAAAAAGAAAAGAGAAGTGACCCAAATAAATAAAATCATGAATGAAAGAGGAGAGATCACAACCAACACCAAAGAAATACAAACAATTATAAGAACATATTATGAGCAACTATATGCCAGCAAATTAGATAGTCTGAAAGAAATGGATGCATTCCTAGAGATGTATCAACTACCAGAACTGAACCAGAAGAAATAGAAAACCTGAACAGACCTATAACCACTAAGGAAATTGAAGCAGTCATCAAAAACCTCCCAACAAACAAAATCCCAGGGCCAGATGGCTTTCCAGGGGACTTCTACCAAACATTTAAAGAAGAATTAATACCTATTCTTCTGAAACTGTTCCAAAAAATAGAAATGGAAGGAAAACTTCCAAACTTGTTTTATGAGGCCACCATTACCTTGATCCCAAAACCAGACAAAGACCCCATCAAAAAGGAGAATTACAGACCAATATCCTTGATGAACATGCATGCAAAAATTCTCACCAAAATACTAGCCAATAGGATCCAACAGTACATTAAAAGGATTATTCACCACGACCAAGTGGGATTTATCCCTGGGCTGCAAGGTTGGTTCAACATCTGCAAATCAATCAATGTGATACAATACATTAATAAGAGAAAGAACAAGAACCATATGATCCTCTCAATAGATGCTGAAAAAGCATTTGACAAAGTACAGCATCCTTTCTTGATCAAAACTCTTCAGAGTATAGGGGTAGAGGGTACATACCTCAATATCATAAAAGCCATCTATGAAAAGCCTACAGCGAATATCATTCTCAATGGGGAAAAACTAAGAGCTTTCCCCCTAAGGTCAGGAACACGGCAGGGATGTCCACTATCACTACTGCTATTCAACATAGTATTAGAAGTCCTAGCCACAGCAATCAGACAACAAAAAGAAGTAAAAGGCATCCAAATCAGCAAAGAAGAAGTCAAACTCTCACTCTTTGCAGATGATATGATACTTTATGTGGAAAATCCCAAAGACTCCACCCCAAAACTGCTAAAACTCATACAGGAATTCAGTAAAGTGGCAGGATATAAAATCAATGCACAGAAATCAGTGGCATTCCTATACACCAACAACAAGACAAAAGAAAGAGAGATTAAGGAGTCGATCCCATTTCAATTGCACCAAAAACCATAAGATACCTAGGAATAAATCTAACCAAAGAGGCAAAGAATCTGTACTCAGAAAACTATAAAATACTCATGAAAGAAATTGAGGAAGACACAAAGAAGTGGAAAAACGTTCCATGCTCATGGATTGGAAGAACAAATATTGTGAAAATGTCAATGCTACCTAGAGCAATCTACACATTCAATGCAATCTCTATCAAAATACCATCCACTTTTTCCAAAGAAATGGAACAAATAATCCTAAAATTTGTATGGAACCAGAAAAGACCCTGCATAGCCAGAGGAATGTTGAAAAAGAAAAGCAAAGCTGGTGGCATCACCATTCCAGACTTCAAGCTCTATTACAAAGCTGTCATCATCAAGACAGTATGGTACTGGCACAAAAACAGACACATAGACAAATGGAACAGAATAGAGAGCCCAGAAATGGACCCTCAACTCTATGGTCAATGGATCTTCGACAAAGCAGGAAAGAATGTCCAATGGAAAAAAGACAGTCTCTTCAACAAATGGTGTTGGGAAAATTGGACAGCCACATGCAGAAGAATGAAACTGGACCATTTCCTTACACCACACACAAAAATAGACTCAAAATGGATGAAAGACCTCAATGTGAGACAGGAGTCCATCAAAATCCTAAAGGAGAACACAGGCAGCAACCTCTTCGACCTCAGCCGCAGCAACTTCTTCCTGGAAACATCGCCAAAGGCAAGGGAAGCAAGGGCAAAAATGAACTATTGGGACTTCATCAAGATAAAAAGCTTTTGCACAGCAAAGGAAACAGTCAACAAAACCAAAAGACAACCGACAGCATGGGAGAAGATATTTGCAAATGACATATCAGATAAAGGGCTAGTATCCAAAATCTATAAAGAACTTATCAAACTCAACACCCAAAGAACAAATGATCCAATCAAGAAATGGGCAGTAGACATGAACAGTTTTCCAAAGAAGATATCCAAATGGCCAACAGACACATGAAAAAGTGCTCAACATGCTCGGCATCAGGGAAATCCAAATCAAAACCTCAATGAAATACCTCCTCACACCAGTCAGAATGGCTAAAATTAACAAGTCAGGAAACGACAGATGTTGGCAGGGATGCAGAGAAAGGGGAACCCTCCTACACTGTTGGTGGGAATGCAAGCTGGTGCAGCCACTCTGGAAAACAGTGTGGAGGTTCCTCAAAAAGTTGAAAATAGAGGTACCATATGATCCAGCATTTGCTCTACTGGGTATTTACCCCAAAGATACAAATGTTGGGATCCGAAGGGGTACATGCACCCTGATGTTTATAGCAGCAATGTCCACAATAGCCGAACTGTTGAAAGAGCCAAGATGTCCATCGACAGATGAATGGATAAAGAAGATGTGATATATATATATATAATGGAATATTATGCAGCCATCAAAAGGAATGAAATCTTGCAATTTGCAATGACGTGACTGGAACTGGAGGTATTATGCTGAGTGAAATAAGTCAATCAGAGAAAGACATGTATCATTACCTCACTGATATGAGGAATTCTTAATCTCAGGAAACAAACAGAGGGTTGCTGGAGTGGTGGGGGGTGGGAGGGATGGGGTGGCTAGGTGATAGACATTGGGGAGTGTATGTGCTATGGTGAGCACTGTGAATTGTGTAAGACTGTTGAATCACAGACCTGTACCTCTGAAACAAATAATGCATTATATGTTAAAAAAAAAAAAAAAGAAGAAGATAGCAGGAAGGGAAGAATGAAGGGGGGGATATCGGAGGGGGAGACGAACCATGAGAGACTATGGACTCTGAGAAACAAACTGAGGGTTCTAGAGGGGATGGGGGTAGGGGGATGGGTTAGCCTGGTGATGGGTATTAAAGAGGGCATGTACTGCATGGAGCACTGGGTGTTATACGCAAACAATGAATCATGGAACACTACATCAAAAACTAATGATGTAATGTATGGTGGTTAACATAACATAATAATTTAAAAAGAACACAAAGACTCAAAACATGAGGGAAAGAAGTTTGACTACATTAAACTTCTGTATGACATAAGAAAAAATAAAGGCTTGATTTGAGTAAAAAAAAAAAAATCATCCAAATTGCTAAGGAAGAAGTAAAACTTTCACTATGTGCAGATGACATGATACTTTATATAGAAAAACCCTAAAAACTCCACCAAAATGCTACTAAAATTGATAAATGAATTCAGTAAAGTCACAGGATACAAAATGAATATATAGAAATCTGTTGTATTTCTCTATACACTAATAATGAAATAGCACAGAGAAATAAGCAATCAATCTCATTTACAACTGCAGCAAAAATAATACTTAGGAATAAACTTAACCAAGGGTGTGAAAGACCTGTACTCTGAAAACTATGAAATGCTGATGAAAGAAACTGAAGATGATACTAACAAATGGAATGATATCACATGCTCATGGATTAGAAGAACCAATATTTGTAAAATGTCCATACTGCCCAAAGCAATCTATAGATTTTGTGCCTTACTCGTCGAAATACCAACAACATTTTTCACAGAACTAAAAAAAATCCTAAAATTTGTATGAAATCATAAAAAATCAGTTAAAGGAATCTTGAAAAAGAAGAACAAAGCTAGAGGTATCACAATTCCAGATTTCAAGATAAATCACAAAATTGTACTAATCAAAACAATAGGGTACTGGTACAAAAATAGACATTTTTCTCAATGGAACAGAATAGGGGGCCCAAAAATAACCCACACTTATATGTTAATTAATCAACAACAAAGGAGGCAAGACTATACAATGGGGAAAAGGCATTTTCCAACTAATGGTGCTGGGGAACGTGAACTGCCAAAGCAAAGGAATGAAATTAGACCACTTTCTTACATCATACATAAAAATAAACTTCATACACATTAAAGACCTAAATGTGACACCTGAAACCGTATAACTCCTAGAAGAAAACATACACAGTTATTTCTTTGATGTGGGTCATAGTAACATTTTTCTAGATATGTCTCCTCAGACAAGAGAAATGAAAGCAAAATTAAACAATTAGGACTATACTGAAATAAAAAGCTTATTATGCACAGCAAAGGAAACCATCAGCTACATGACAAGGTAACCTGAATGGGAGAAGACATTTGCAAATGATATATCGAATAAGGGTTTAATATCCAAAATATGTGAAAAAATTATGCAACTCAATACCCAAAAAAATAATATATTAAAAATGGGCAGAGAACTGAATAAACACTTCCCCAAAGAAAACATACAGATGGCCAACAGACACATGAATAAATGCTCAACATCACTAATCATTAGGGAGATGCAAATCAAAACAACAATGAGATAGCACCTCACACCAACCAGAATGGCTAAAATCAAAAAGACAAGAAATAACAAGTGTTGGTGAGGATGTAGGGATAGGGGAACCCTTGTACACTGTTAGTGGGAATGCAGATTGGTGCAACCACTGTGGAAAGCAGTATGGAGGGTCCTCAAAAATTAAAAATAGAATTAACACATGATACAGTAATTCCACTACTGGATATTTAACCAAAGAAAGCAAAAACACTAATCTGAAAAGATATATGAACCCCTATGTATTTGCAGCATTATTTATAGTAGACAAGATATGGCAGTAACCCAAGTGTCCATTCACAGATATATGATTAAAATGAAATGTATATCCCAAAGATATATACAATGGAATATTATTTAGCCATAAAAAAGAATGGAGATCTTGTCATTTTCAACAACATAGATGGACCTAGAGGGTAAAATGCTAAGTGAAATAAGTCAGAGAAACACAAATACCATATAATTTCACTCATCTGTGGAATTTAAGATACAAACTGAACAAAAAAGAAAGAAAGATCATCATCAACAACAACAAAACCCAGACAATTAAAAACAGAGAACAAACAGGTGGTTGTAGGATGGGAGATAGATGGAGTGATGGGGAAATAAATAAAGGAGATCGAGAGTATACTTGTCTCGATGAGCATGGGTAATGTATAGAATTGTTGAATCATATTGTACACGTGAAACTAACACTGCATGTTAATTATACTTCAATTAGGGGCTCCTGGGTGGCTCAATCATTAAGCATCTGCCTTCGGCTCACGTCATGATCCCAGGGTCCTGGGATCGAGCCCTGCATCAGGCTCTCTGCTCAGCGGGAAGCCTGCTTCTCCCTCTCCCACTCCCCCTGCCTGTGTTCCCCCTCTCGCTATCCCTCTCTCTCTCTCAATTAAATAAATAAAAAATCTGTAAAAAAAAAAATTATACTTCAATCAAAAAAATATGAGGATTGATGTCTGGGAACATAGGAACACAGGAAGTCCTGGTTTCTGCCAAGTCTCTAGTCCCCTCCTTGCCTCACTAAACATAATGATGTATCATGTGGTTATCTGGAGCTGTAGATGAGAGATTTGTGGGTTCTCCCTTCAGATATGGAGAGTAAACTAGAAAAATAAATGAGCTAATTCTCTTTAAAAATATAAACTTTTTTTTAAGAGCCAGAACACCTGAAAAATAGCTAAGCAGGAATTAGGCAGCCCTGAAGTCTTTTTTCAGTGTCCTAGGGAAGTGTTATCATACTACATGTGTGAATGCAGTACTGAATTACAGATCATATAATCCCAAAATATCCTGGAAAACTTTAACATGTACAAAAATGATAAAATGGTCACTATTTATGAAGTGCTTCTTATATATCAGGGACTTTAAGTACATGGTCTCATTTAATCCTTTCCACGATGCTTGGAGATAGGATTCATGTCCTACAGATAAAGAAGAAAAGAGTTTCCTACTTTTTATCAAGATTATACAGCTAGTGAGATGTGGGGCCCATGTTTAATCTTACAACAATCTGATTTCAAAAAATATGCTCTTTCTACAATATAACATCTCCCAAGAAGTTCTCTAGGAGGGGCTGCTTATAGTAGGGGAAATAGACTCTAATTAGAAGCAATATTTCCAGCTAAATGGTTCTAACGCACCTGGAACTAATATTTTAAGTCAAACCAGAGAAAAATTATTTCTGCACTATAAGACCTACCATTCCCTTTCACCTTTAGAATAATTAGGAGACACAGGGGCAATCAAAGAGGAGAAAACCACTCTTTTCCTGGCCTCACTGAAGTTCGGATCAAGGTTGCAAGGGGTGATCTGACATAGCAGAGGTAGGTGTCATCAGACTTAGAAAGATTCCAAAATGCCTTCCAGGATGGACTGCTCACTGCAAAAAGCAGATTCAAGGCATGCTTTGAGCAAGGAGTCGGTTTTGTGACCAAAACAATTTACTTTGGAATTACCCAAGCCAGACAAATGAGTACAAATGAAAGGCAAAGGGAAGCATGATGTGAGGTTAATAACCTTAACTGGGGATGTCCCCCAAAAAGAAGCTGAACAGACAGAATGAAGATGACAGTAGGGAGGATAGTATTGGTGACTAACACCTGAGGAAACTGTGGTTTTAAAAGTGGATTTCATTAATTGAAAGCAATAAAATGAGGCAGTGAAACAAATGCTTTAAGAGGAAAGGACAAGGGACGCCTGGGTGGCTCAGTCGGTTAAGCGTCTGCCCTCAGCTCAGGTCATGATCCCAGGGTCCTGGGGTCGAGCCCCGCATCGGGCTCCCTGCTCAGCGGGGAGTCTGCTTCTCCTCTGCCTGCTCTGCCTGCCGCTCTCTCTGCTTGTGCTCTTTCTCTGACAAATCAATAAATAAAAATCTTTAAAAAAAATAGAGGAAAGGACAAACTAGTAATGGGTAAATCTCAAAAACCTAGTGATATCAACATATTGAGTTTATTAGATTAGGAGAAAAGTATGGGAAGTAACAACTCTACAAGCTTGTAACATTTTCTTTTTCTTCGAAGATGTCTGTTCTACAATATATCACCTGCAAAATATCATATCAACCAATGGGAATATAAATGTTAGTTCTATATTGATTCATTAAAAAAGGGTTAAATCCTCAAAACTTATAGTTTAATGTTAACATTTGGTTTGACTACTAAAATAATTGGTCAATATTACTACTCTGAAACTGGAAAACTTTTAATATACCATCTTGGTGCATACACACACACACACACACACACACACACACATAAAAGTTATACGGAATAAAAATATTAAAGAGCTTCTAGAAAAAGAATGGAAGAAAAAGGGAAAATCTTATATGAAATTTTCTTTGAACTGTCCTTGCTCAAAATTCTGGTTAAATGTGGTAGTTTGAATACATACATTATCTGCTCTTCCTCAAGAAAATCAACTAAAAGGAGAGCAAGGAAATTAAATATGTATAAACCCACAAGCACGAAAAGAATGGAGAAGTGGTAATAAGAGATAAGAGGTGGAATATTCTTTTTTTACAGATTTAACAAGACTAGTGGTAATTGATTTAGTGAAATAAAACTGCAATTTAAGTGCTGGAAGAGAAGAAATATGATTCACCCAAAGAATCAGAAAGCATTATAACTTGGAGTCACCTGGTAGATCAGAAGACATGAAGCTAAAAATTAGGGATTGGTTGAAAGTATATATGCACAGAAGTCATGTACTCAGGTCTCTAGGCAAGAGTACTGGATTTCCAACTCTGAAGAAACTGAACAGAGGAGGCCCCCTCAGAACACCAGGGGCCTTGGTGGATTGGGTGAGATACGAGGCTAAAATTGAGAAATTTAGTGATAATATACACTTTGAATAATGGAACTTAAGCCCCTTCCTGCTCTGCTCTCAGAAGGCTTCAGTTAAGACATAACCCCCAAAGAGGAGGTTCTACTCTAGACACTGGAGTGCAGTGATGCCCAACAAAAAATGATCATTTTACTAAGGAATCCACTTGTCAACAAGCCCACTCATAAACTGAACTTCTGATCATTTTCTAGTGCAAACATTTAGGAATGGAAAGGCAAAGATCACTTGGCATGTGAGACAAATCTGTAATATGAGAGGAACAAAATCAGTCAAATAGATAATAGAAACCCAGTAGGAAAAGAGATGCAACAGAAACGAAAGTTATTTTTTTAAAAACCTGTTTCTCATATTCTTAAAGATACAAGAGGATCACAACAAGAAAAAGATACAAATGAGAGAAATCATTAGATAATGCATATAGGTGGTAAAATCAGAAACAAAATTGAGAAATGATTACACTAAGGGCAGAAAAGTAGTGGCCTATTGAGTGTATTGGTGGGGAGTGAAAGAGAGTGTTGTGATTGGGAGGGACACATTGGGGACTGTGAAAGTGTGGCAGTATTTCATTTCTTCACTTGTGTTGTTAGTATCGCTTTATTATTACTTGTAAAACTGTACATTTAAATTTTGTGCACCTTTCTATATGTATATCATATGTCATATACACACATACATGGACACACAATGAAAAGGATCAAAAAGAGTGATCAGAGAATGCGAGGAAGGGCTCTTGGAAAATACAATTCTGAAAACATCCCTGGATACCTTCGGGGAAAAAAAAGACTGGAAGAAGTTGAGAAATCTCCTGGAAAGTAGGGGAAAAAAAGACAAGGGGTGGTGTATTTGTAATTCGAAGATGATATAAATAGAGCATTTCCCCAAAATAACCCATAGAATGAAAAACAGAGGAAAAGTCCATTTTAATCAAAAACAACAGTGTGGTGAAAAACCAAAACACAAAATAGAAGCTGGGGCGGTAAGCACCGTGTAAACTGAACTGGGCTCCTTGTGGGCAGAAGCAGAGAGCTGACATTCAGGCCACAGACACCAGAAATTCCAGCAAAGAATAGCTTTCCATTGTGAGGGGTCTATCCTAAAGGCAAAACATGAATTCCTTGCTTGAAACAATAGAATGGCAGGCAGGGACCAGCCACCAATCTTCCCTGGTCCTGGGTGAAATTCTAGAAGCAGAAATAGGGTTAAACATGGAATCATAGATACATATATATTATTTGGAGGAAGCAGAGTATCCCTGAGGGAGAAAGAGGACCAAGTGACTGGCGCTGTGAGCAGCCACACAGGGCCGGGCTTCGGAGCTGGAGGAAAGAAACAGCTGCTGGTCTTGCATATCCTAAGCATGCCTCCAACCTACTTAAACTTACACAGTATTATATGTCAATTATATCTCAATAAAAAATAAATGGAACATGAAAAAATAAATTAAAAAACTAAAATTAAAATAATTCATGGCTCTAATCTCTCTGAAAAATGCCTTCTTCCCCCTATGATAAAGAGCTGATCCAGGAAACAATGAAACATATTCCAAAATGAGTAACCAGAACTAATTATAAATGATTTGTTTTTAAAAAATATAAAACAGATGTGTTAGGTAGAAGCTAGACATGAGCCGTGGAAGGACCTCCGAGGCAGAGTCCCAAGCCCTTGAAAGGGAATGATGGAGACATGAGCTGGAGGCAAGGCCAGTGATAAATAAGCTACACATTATAAGCCTGGGGGCACAACATCCCGACATTGCGGCTTCCAAGACCTTTGGGGCTGACAGACCAAAGAGCCACAGGTACGGAACGTGTGCTCTCCTCTTCCACCTCTACTGCAGCGTAACCCTTAGGCTCATTATCATACATTTGCATTGCAGGAACTGTCCCTCCGGCGGAGAAAGGCTGCAATGATGGTTCTGGCACAAACCTTGTAGGATCAAAAACTCCCCCTCCCAACCTGTGGGAGGAGTCTCCCAAATGACTGACAACAGCCTCCACTGGAGACCACCCATTGTATGTCATACCTCCTCCCAGCCTGGAGAGACCCAATAATATTCAACCCCCAAACAACCTAGGGCTCTGCCAGTTCTACCTCTGGAACCCACTGGTTCTCCACCTTGAGAGTGTACTTTCGCTTTAATAAACTGCTTTGTGCTTGCTGCTTTCCTTCTGGCTATCTTTATTCTGAGTGCAGATCCCCATGTAAATCTTCTCATGGGGGATCCAAGGCATGAGAACTCCATTCACACAATGCAAACTCTCTCACCCCTAACAGATGGAGAACAAAAGCAGAAAACAACAGGTAAAGAAAGTTCACCAGGGGGGCGCCTGGGTGGCTCAGTCCTTTAAGCATCTGGGCTCAGGTCATGATCCTGGTGTCCTGGGATGGAGCCCCACATCGGGCTCCCTGCTCAGCGGGAATCTGCTTCTCCCTCTCCCTCTACCCCTCCCCCTGTTCATGCTTTTGTGGTCCGGTGCTTTCTTGCTCTCTCTCTCAAACACATAAATAAAATCTTTAAAAAAAAGTTCACCAGGAAAAAAAAAAAAAAAAAAAAAAAAAAAATATATATATATATATATATATATATATATATATGGCCATTGAAATGCAGCTGAAAATTATAACCACATATTTTGCCATTGGTTAACAACACTAACAAAAAAAGACCACATAATGAATCAATCACCTCACTGAGCCAAAAAAGACGTAAGAATAGAATATGTAAGCTCAAGAAAAAGTTGGTGAGAAAGTAGATGATGAAATCTGAAAAGATAACACAAGAGGAAAGTGGAAGAAAAACTAAAAAATCTCACAAATGATGGCAAGATTGGAAGTAGCTTAAGGGAAAATAGATACTGTAGACAATATAGTAAGGGGCATAAAAACTGAAATGAGAGAAGTAACAATTTAAAAAAAAAACAAAAGGATTAGAGAGAAAATAAGTAAGAATCAGAGGGAAATAAATCTCATTTGAAAAATAAAAAGAAATCAGGGAACAAAACACATTTTTAAAGATACAGTGAATGAAGATTGTCTTGGAATAAAAGACCTACATGAATACTACAAGTGAACACCATATCCCAAGAAAAGTACACTGGGAATGATCCGCACCAAGACATATTCTAGTAAAATCTGTAAACCTTTAAGGAAAGAATCCTCTGGGTAACTAGGCAAGAAATTAAAGTGTTTCATGGTGTGGGTGTAGAGAGTGGGGTGGGAATCAAGCTGGCTTCAGCGGCTGCATAGAAGTTTTAAAATGTCCCTGCTGGGAAGAGCCTCCAAGTCTGTCTTGTCACAGGTCCGTCTCCTTGCTGGGATAATTTTGAGGTGACCTCCCATTCTGAGTCTGCACTCAGCCATATGACTTGCTTTGGCCAAAAGGATATTAGTCAATGTGACACAAGCAGAAGAAATTTGTTCAGTGCACTTGTCTTCCTTCTTTGTAATTCGAACTCTGAGCTACCATGGGAGAAAGGTCTCTCCTGCCTGCTGGGTGATGAGACTCATGCCTGTCATCATCATGCCTGAGCCCAGAGGGAGCCAACTGCCAGAGCTGTGGGTAGGCTATCCACCAAAGTGCCAGTGGGTCACAGACCCAGGAGCATGCCTGGCCAAGGTTAGTTAGACCACCCAGCGCAGACCATTGAACTATTCAAACAGAACCCTGAGTATTTAATATATTGTTTTTGTTTTAAACTGCTAAATTTTGGGATCATTTCTTAAACAGCAAGAAGTTACCAGGCACACTTGAAAATTATATATTTAAAATAAATGTGGAATGCCTTCCTCATCTCCCGTGTTCCTTTGCCCCAGGAACATGGGATCTGTTAACTGACATGCAGCTTGTGCTTTTGTGTCGAGAACGATTTAAAAGATTGATGGGAAATCAAGGCAGTGGTTTCTCAGTATCAGGATGCCCCTAAGAACTTTGACTTTTGTTTATGCCAACTACACATGCCCATATAGAGGAGAAGGCAAAAGGCACTGCTGCATTTGCCAATGAGACACAGTTTCTCTACCAGCCGTGTCCCCTGTCCTGTATCCTTCTATGAAGCTAGGTAAGTGCAGTAACACATTAAAACCCATCTGTGTCTGGTGAGTCCGACTGCCAGCTTGAACCTGTTTTCACACAAGCAGAGGTATAGCGGTATTCAACACCAGGAGAAGCGAGACCCGCAAAATTCATATACAAGAAAGTGCAACCCAGGAATATTTTTTACTAAACCATAGTTATTTAAGTATATTTTGAATGCTTAAACATGAGAACATCGTTTCCATGGGAACTGCTTAAAAAAATCTATAGGACCAACATCAGTGAACCACATGTTGATATTACATGTGAATTGCAGCCAAGGGCCTGGCAGTGAGCATTCAATCTGACTGGGGGAGAAGTCGTATGTGGGAAATGCGACTGGAGAAGCCTATAAGTATAATAACATTTATAGTTATCAATATAGCTGTGATATGACTAATAAAGGTGAGTGACTTGTCTGGGATCATTTATTCTCTTATCTTTAGTAACTGCAGAAAAGCATAGAAGAAAATGAGAGGAAAAAAAAAAGTGCAATTCACAAAGTATACCAGTTATGAATTCTAGAGATTAAATAGCATAGCATCAACATTCTTAAAACAAAAAATATGTAGTGTACAAGACACAAAATCATGCTAGTGGTAGGAGAAATTAAATCACCTTTATCAGACGACTGCCAAAGAAAGCAAAAAAGTATGCTATGAAAACCTAAATAACCATAATTAGTTCTCTCTAATTGACAGATGCCAAACTTTGGCATCTTAAAAATATAGAATGTCTGCAAGAATCCACAGATCATTAAAAAGAGAGAGAAAGGGGCCATATTTCAGCCCACAAGAACTTCAATGACTTCCAAAGAATAAAAAGCAAACAAAAATATAAACAATATTCGCTAATTAAAATCCATGGAGATAAAAAAATAAAACTCCAATATATACTATAAAACATAGATCTTTTTTTGAAAAGTTTTCTTATATAACTAAGAGTCAAAGATAAAAAAAAATCTTTAAAATATATAAACTGCATAAAAAAACTAAGATAGAAGCAAATCTGCACTCAAATGTCATAGCCTTCATTAATCAGACTAACAAAAACAAGGAAAAATGTTTAAAATATCAAAATATAGAAGAAAATAAAGCAGAAGAAAAATTAAAATGAGCTTAAAAACTAAAGTAAAATGATAGCATTAATTTTTTAAAAAAATTCAAAGACTGTTTCTTTGAGGGAAATTTTAATGAAATAAGTAAGCCTTCTAACTACCTTATTCAGAAAATCCAGCATTGAGAAAATAAATCAACGCTTAAAGGAAGAAATAAGTGAAAGATAATCACAGAGAGAGAAATCTGCAATAGACCACATAGCTGCCTAACTTCATGCAAGGAGCCAAGAGACGCTTTGCGTGATCGTCTTCCACGGGAGGCCGTTACTGAGATGGTAGAGGTCATGTCTGCTTGGACCATGTAGTCTGGAGGAATCTGTGAATTCAAGGTTGTGTGCAAATGACCCTATCCCACGTCAGCAAAGCCCCAGACACCAAAACATCAAATACAGAAATCAGAACCTATGATGAATGCAGTCACAAGCCGAGGAAGCCAAGAAACACCTGGAGCCGCCAGAAGCTGGAAGAGGCAAGGGAGGATTAGGTCCTATAAGGAGGGCCACCCTGCGCACATCTTGATTCAGAACAGTGAGAGAATAAGTTCTGTTGTTTTAAGCCAGCCAGTTTGTGGTAACTTGTTACAGCAGCCCTAGGAAATGAATACATTTCCATGTCCTAGTTCTGCCAGACCAAGCTGCTACTGACATTTCGTGCTGGGTGACTCTGTGGCGGGGACCCTCCTCTGCACTAAGGGTGTGGTTGTGGGGTGGCATCCCTGGCCTCCACCCACCAGATGCCAAAAGCAAGCTCTCTCCGAGTGTGACAACGAAAAATGTGTCCAGACGTAGCTAAATGTCCCCTGTGTGGCAAAACTACCCCTGGTTGAGAATCACTGTGCTAGGCTAGTGGTCAGTAAATATTTAGGCAAATGGACCAATTACAGAAAAACTTCAGATGTTTATGGACTGAATTTTTAAATAAAAAATGAAGAGTACAAAACAAAAAGAAGAGTACTTTATTAATCCCTGTTTTGAAAGTATGTAATATTAGGGCACCTGGATGGCTCAGTCGGTTAAGCATCTGCCTTCAGCTCAGGTCATGATCCCAGGGTCCTAGGATGGAGACCCGCATGGGGCTCCCTGCTCAGTGAGGAGTCTGCTTCTCCCTCTACCCCTCCCCCCCCAGCTCGTGATCTCTTTCTCTTTCACACTTTCTCTCTCAAATAAATAAAAATAAAATCTTAAAAAAAGTATGTAATATTACAAACATGTGTTCTTAAACCTTAGAATACTAAATTATTAGTGAGTTCAATAAAATCAATGGGAAAATCAGCTAGTCATTAACACATGGGCATATGTGAAAAGCAGCAACATGTAAAAAGCTTTCATTTGTTTATTTATCCATTCAACAAATATTTTTGCTGAGTCACAGGAATGCCAGGACAGTGTCCTATACACATGCCAAACAGACAAGATCCTTGCCCTCCAGAAGCTAATATAATTATTAGCTTTTTTCCCCCCAAATCCACCACAGGCTGCGTGTGCCCAGGGAGCCCTGGAGCCTTGACTGTTTCTGGGACTTAAGAGTTGCAGGATTTTTCTGGAGGAGGCAGCCTCAGGCCCCCTATACTGCACCAGACCTTGAACCTCAAAGAGAGATCCCCAGGGAAGGCAATTTGAACTCTTCACTCCTTGTCCCCATCTAGGACTTACTAGTGTGTACAAAACTGATTGTGTTCTGTTGACTCCTGGGAACTCCTACTCCTTATGGGCATTTTAGGAGAAAATTTCGAACTTTCCCTTGGGCAGAGATTGACAGCTAATAAAACCTCTCCTTAATGGTTGTTGGAACCGTAGAGCAATAAACTATGTTTATTGATTAAATTTGTACCTAAGCTTTCCCCCAAATGAACCTTTTAATGTACAGTCTAAACAAGGAACACAAGATTTGCCTGAAATCAGACTCCGCTAACAACAGTTTTAGCAGTTGAATCAGATTCCTATCAGCAAATGATTGTTTCCTGACCATGCTGCTGGAAAGCCTAAATACTGTATCAGCTATGGCATGACCACACTGATAATTTCACTGGTTTTATAAGGAAATTGAGTTTGTAAATATTAGAGAATATAAATAGTATTTTGATTATTTTCATCTATCAGCAGATTTGGATCAGAATACCTCTAGATACTAGAGCCTTTTAAGTCTCAGTTTCTTAACCAATGGTATATCCCTCACTGTATTTTTTTAATTTCATTTTATTATGTTATGTTAGTCACCAATACATCATTAGTTTTTGATGTGGTGATCCACGATTCATTGTTTTCATATAACACCCAGTGCTCCATGCAGAACATGCCCTCCTTAATACCCATCACGGGCTAACCCATCCCCCTACCCCCCTCCCCTTTAAAAACCTCACTTTGTTTCTTAGAGTCCATAGTCTCTCATGGTTCATCTCTCCCTCCGATTTCCCCCCCTTCATTTTTCCCTTCTTTCTCCTAATGTCCTCCATGCTATTCCTTATGTTCCACAAATAAGTGAAACCATATGATAATTGACTTTCTCTGCTTGACTTCTTTCACTTAGCATAATCTCCTCCAGTCCCATCCATGTTGATGTAAAAGTTGGGTATTCATCTTTTCTGATGGCTGAGTAATATTCCATTGTCTATATGGACCACATCTTCTTTATCCATCCATCTGTTGAAGGGCATCTCGGCTCTTTCCACAGTTTGGCTATTGTGGACATTGCTGCTGTGAACATTGGGGTGCATATGGCCCTTCTTTTCACTACATCTGTGTCTTTGGGGTAAATACCCAGGAGTGCAATTGCTGGGTCATAGGGTAGCTCTATTTTTAAATTTTTGAGGAACCTCCACACTGTTTTCCAAAGTGGCTGTACCAACTTGCATTCCCACCAACAGTGTAAGAGGGTTCCCCTTTCTCCACAACCTCTCCAACATTTGTTGTTTCTTTCCCTGTCAATTTTTGCCATTCTAACTGGTGTAAGGTGGTATCTCAATGTGGTTTTAATTTGAATTTCCCTGATGGCTAATGATGATGAACATTTTTTCATGTGTCTGTTAGCCATTTGTATGTCTTCTTCAGAGAATTGTCTGTTCATGTCTTCTGCCCATTTTTTGACTAGATTGTTTTTTAGGTGTTGAGTTTGAGAAGTTCCTTATAGATCTTGGATACCAGCCCTTTATCTGTAGTGTCATTTGCAAATATCTCCTCCCTGTATTTTTAAATTTTAAGATGGTATTGGTAAACTCTGACTACTGGCCTGGCACTAAAATTTTTAAACTTATGTATTTTGACCCAGGAAAATGGTGATGGTTTTCTGATACAGAACAGAGAGATCCTGTATGCCCATTTTCTACTTGTTGCTATAAAGATCTATAAAGGGCTGGTAATGGATTAAAACTATTTTCAGGATATTATGGAGAAAATACTAGATAAATTTAAGATGTCATTGCTCTTACTATGTAGGTGCATAAGATTGGCCGTCAACTCTCAAGGTCTGTAAATGATAAGTGACTCCTGTTCTAAATGGAGATTTACCCTTATAGTCATACTGTATCCTATTCTTGGCTTATAGTTCTCTGTTAAATGCCAATCTTTTTCTGTTGAGGGGAAAGGTGTGATTAAAGAGCTCTTGTGACCATATTAGAAACCAGCCCTGACCACTGCAGCACACTGAAGTATTTTATAAATAATTTATGAACCTCAGAGGTCTGGCTCTGCAGAGGAGATAGTCACCTTTTCTCCATCTGTGCACCATATCTCATTCATCAAAACCAAGACCAGCACATGCAGTTCTGCTTCAAGATGGGTAGAGCTATACACACAATAAATAAACAAGCCTACCAGTATGATTCTGCTGCTGCCTAGAGACCACTTGAAGTAATTCTGGGAGCAGTCTATTTTGACCGTGAACCTTGACCGACTATATCATAGAAAAGAGAAGGTGAAATACCTTTTTATACATGACAAGTACTACTATGAAAAGGAACACTGATGTTGTTGAATGTTGTTGATGTTGAAATACTTCAAGTGGTTTTAGATGTTGGCAAAACTGCCTAAGAAGTTTAATTCTGACAATGTAGTCCCAATGGCTGCTTTAAAAATTGTAACTTTTTAGAATGTTCCTTGTGACTTAATGTTGCATGAGACTTGCCAGTGGAATTTCTCCCATTACAAATTGTCTCAAAGGAAAATACTGTTGCACATACATTAAATTTGTTTTCTAAATTATATAGGATGTAAAAGAATTTTATCACCAAATATATTGAGCAGAACCAATACTTTTAACAGACTACACATACCAAACTGAAACTGCTCATTTATACCTTATTCACAAATATTCCAAATTTCTCATTTTATGATATTGCTATTGATATAAAAATTTGTGATAAGATAGTTAACTCTTGTCTACAATTTGAAGTGGATACTCTTAAGTTATGAGCTACTCCTTACGTTTTATTAGATCTTCTTAGTCTTTAGAGTAACAAGCAATACCTTTGAACTTAATTAGTGATTTCTTGCCCAAGGACACTATAATATTTATTAGAGATTAAAAAATTGATTTTCTCTTGGGGTGCCTGGGTGGCTCAGTCATGAAGCGTCTGCCTTCGGCTCAGGTCATGATCCCAGGGTCCTGGGATCGAGCCCCGCATCGGGCTCCCTGCTAGCGGGAAACCTGCTTCTCCCTCTCCCACTCCCCCTGCTTGTGTTCCCTCTCTCACTGTGTCTCTCTCTGTCAAATAAATAAATAAAATCTTTAAAAAATTCTCTTATAAAATTGTTTAAAAAATTAATTTTCTGTTAAAGAATTGTTTGAAAATAGTGGTCATTTGATAAAATATAAATGACTTTATATGTAACTATACATCGAAAGTTATTAAAAATTTTCTACAAGTACACTGACAAATGTGAGGCATTTATCATTGCTTTGGCAAGACTAACTTTCTTAACTGTAAGGGAATCAGAGTTGTATCTATTTATGTCTTTGCTTATTATATGTGCAAACCTTTTTTGAGTAACAATTGCAGGATAGGTAAAATGAGTAAAATAGAATTCGTATCTTGAGGATGTTCACAATTTTTAAAGAAACAGATCATAAATTGTAATATAATATAATGGCATGATAAAATAAAAGTATAAGTAAAATTCTAGCACCCAGTAAGGAGTGACTGAACCAGACTGTTTAGGGAAGTCTTTATAAAAGAGGTATCATTTGAAATAGGTCTTGACAAGTAAGTCAGATTTCACAGAGAAACAGGATACAAGAGGGAGTAGCATGGAGATATAAAAAACAAGTTGTGTTTCAGTACAAATATGTGATTTAAATTAATGCATGCTGAAATGATATCTCCGATAAGGGGTTAATATCCAAAATATATGAAGAACTTATACAACTCAACACCAAAAATAACAAATAATCCAAATTAAAAATGGGCAGAGGACCTGAATAGACATTTCTTCAAAGAAGACATATAGACACATGAAAAGGCCAACAGACACATGAAAAGATGCTCAATGTCACCAATCATCAGGAAAATGCAAATCAAACCTACAATGAGATATCACCTTACACCTGTCCGAATGGCTAAAACAAAAGAGATAAGAAATTGCAAGTGTTAGTGAGGATGTGGAGGAAAAGGAACCCTAATACACTGTTGGTGGGAACGTAAATTGGTGCAGCCATTGTGGAAAACAGTATGGAGGTTCCTCAAAAAATAAAAAATATAACTACTATATGATCCAATAATTTTGCTACTGGGTATTTACCTAAAGAAAATGAAAACACTAATTCAAAAAGATACATGCACCCCTGTGCTTATTGTAGTAGTTACAATAGCCAAGATACAGAAGCAAACTAAGTGTCCATTAATAGATGAATGGATAAGGAAGTTGTGGTGTGCATACACACACACACACACACACAACACGAATATTATGTAGCCATGAAAAAGAATGAGATCATGCCATTTGCAACAACGTGGATGGACCCGGAGGGTATTACGCTCTATGAAATAAATTAGACTGAGGATGATAAATGCCACATGATTTCACTTATATATGGAATCTAAAACACACACAAAAAATGAATAAACAAACAAAAATCAAAATCAGACCTATAAATACAGAGAACAAACTGATGGATGCCAGAGGGGATGGATGTGGGGGTTCAGGAAAATGGGTGAAGGGGAGTAGGACATACGGGCTTCCAGTTATGGAATAAACAAGTCATGGGAATGGGAATAAAATATACAGCATGAGGGGGGGAATTAATGCATGCTATAAAATTTCCACATCAGCTACCACAAATAATGATAGAAGGAGTTAGCTAAATTTTAGAAGAAATAGTGGTAAAATTAAATTATTAAATTATCTCAACACTGTCCTTTACCATTTGTTTTTCCTTTGTTTATTTTTTGTGGATTTAGCATGTTTCTCTCCCTATCCCTTTGCTCTTACCACACCAGGGCACACCCCTCTGACTTACAAATGCCAGCGCATGCATTTTTCTTTTGCTTGAAGGCTTTCTATGACTCTGAAGCCATCTTGGCCAGCTTCACTCTAGACATAAAATACTGAAGAATGAACACCGATGGGTGCTGGCTCAACCAATGGCTGATGGAAATCGGTATGTAAAATTACGGTTTCCTTGACTCTTGGGTATGATTACTCAGGTGCATGTTTTCCCTTGCTCCTATGGTTCTGTAGGAAGATTAAACCCCAGTTGTCCATGGTGGTCACTTGCTTCAAAATGAAGGCTTTTCAAAAGCTTTTATTTCCTTCCCTGTCTAACCTCCTTATTTTCTTGGAATCTCCTGTAAAATAAACCACTTGCACTTGAATGGCTGTTTTGGTCTGGGTCCCAAATTAAAGTGTACATTGGGATAAAAGTATATTAAATAAAATAAAATTACATGAGCAAGAAATAAATTTTATTTATAATAAGCCACTGAAACTATGAGGTCATTTGTTCCTGAAGAGAAACAGAGCTTGTTCTGACTAAAAACTAATATATTAGGGAAAAGAAGACATGTATGAAATTAGAATAAAAGACATATTATAAATAACAAAGAAGGTACTTGGAAAAGAGATTCTTGTACTTCAGGAGAAAGACAACGTATTTACCAAGGAACACAGGTTGGACCAAAATGTGGAGATTTGGGGAAAAAAGAGACATATAGGTTATTTAGCAGAAAAGCAATGAATTTTTGAAGATTATGGGGAAGAAAATGGAAAGGAAATGAATCTACATAAAGATGAGTTCAATTTCTTAGACCCCAAATCTGCTTTATCCATGAAATTCTCTGTCTCATTAAACATTGCCACTATTCTCCTGGTCACTGAAACAAAATTTGCACACATTTAATTCTGTACCTTTATCCTCCCCTCTCGGAGCCTCCCCAGTCCCATTCAATAGTCAGGTCTTGCCAATTCTATCGCTTAAATATTTCTCAAATCTCCTCATCCTCATGACTGCTCTCAGAGTCAGAATCTCATCTTCTCTTGTTTCGTCCAGTGCAGCACATTGCTTGTCAGTCTCCTTTTATCAGTCCTGTTTACCTAAACTTCCAGCCTCCATACTCTCGACAGAAGGAGGGATGGAAAAGGCAAATCTGATCACCTAACCCTCCCTTTAGAATCTGTCAACAATCTACATACCCTCAAGGGGAGTGAGAAAAACAATCAATTGGGATGTAGAAGAAAATATTAGAAACCTCACATATTTCTATTTTATCCTATAAATTACTAATGCCTAATATACAGAGACAACAAAATATGTATGAAATTTATAAATACATATGTAGAGATATATTAGAGGGGACTGTTCAAAAAAGTTTTACTAAAATGGATGGATGTATAATCTAAACTGAAGGCAAGCATCAAGCAAGTATCAAGAATAAAATTGAGGGGCGCCTGGGGGGCTCAGTCGTTAAGCGTCTGCCTTCAGCTCAGGTCATGATCCCAGGGTCCTGGGATCAAGCCCCGCATTGGGCTCCCTGCCCCGCGGGAAGCCTGCTTCTCTCTCTCTCCCACTCCCCCTGCTTGTGTTCCCTCTCTCGCTGTGTCTCTCTCTGTCAAATAAATAAATAAAATCTTAAAAGAATAAAATTGAATTCCTTAACATGACATATTAAGCAGGTTCCAGCTTCAACGTCCTACCGCTCTACCCAGTGAGCTTCACAACCCAGTAACACTGCTTTGTTTTTAGTTCCTTCAGTATATATTTTGCTATTTTGTATTTCCCTGTATGTGCTTAATTGCTTTATGTCAGAAACAGTCTTTTCACCTGTCTTCATATATCATATTCAATCTCCTTCAAAACTGACCACTCCTTCCATAACACTGTCCTGAGCTCTCATGACAGGCTGAGATTAAAGGCACCTCTGTGCTCACAGAGAACCTTTTGAATATTACTGTCATAACATATATTCGATGCTATGAAAAACACTGTTTATAGTCATATATGTGTCTTTGTACCTGCCTCTTTTACTCACTGGAAGCATTTTGGGGTCAATAATCACATTTTTTTTTATTTATCCTTGCATTTCTAGGACCTAGAAGAGTGTCTATTGGAAGAGAGGAGTCCAGTGAATGTATGTGGAACTATTATATACTACAGGTAGAATAGTTAGGAGTCTATTATGAAAGCCCAGATGTGAAATATAAAGAGAAGAAACAAAAATCTATATGCCTTGATTCTTCAGTTTTATATAAACAGGGGAGAGACAGTGTCAGCTGTAAAACATCTAAGGTTCTAGTCTATTTGCCCATATAACAAGTTGCATTATTACTGTTTGATGGATTCTGGTAGAAAACACAGGACTCCTGGGTCAAAGACAAAGAGCTTTCTAATTCGTGACATAACAGGCAGCATGAACTTCAGGTTCACATCCATGGGAGCGATGTGTAATGGCCCAGGGGGATGCTGCACATGCAGTGGATTTCCTTCATAGCTGAAGAACCCCAAGCTTAGGAAACCCCAATCTTTTATAATGGAATGCAAGCAAATGTACTCAAAATTTTCCCTGAAAAAAGACATTTTCTTAATTTTCTTGGACAGAAAGCAAACCTGCCCTCTAACCCAGAGAGAGATACTGTATCTAACTTTCAAGTCCACTGACCATACAAATATCCTTAAAAAGATAGTCTAGAACAAAAGTTGACAGAGCTTCTTCTCACATGACTTATGGAAGTATTAAAGATTCAGCAGGATCATCCCCCAAATACAAGTAATTAAAATTACCTAAAATATGTGCAAAGGTCCTGGGGCAGTTGATCTGGTCACACCTAGGAGACTCTATTTAAGATGAACTGTTCTAATTCTTCAGTTTTAACTAAAATTTCAGTAACACTGGTTTACTGAGTTTTAAAATGTTCCTCTCTATAATCCAAACTAATTTTAAATTTTAAATATGAATTAACTTTATATTTAGAAAATACTTATCAATGTTTCTTCTGCCTCAAGCCCAAGTTATTTGACACCCATAGTATTTGTGTATGTATTTTCACCCTTGTGGGCAGAGATCTTTGAATCTCCCATCATACACAAACAAGAAATTTTTATTTTTCTCTTTTACTTATTGTTTGTATATTTAATTTTAAACCATAAAACTAAATTAATTATTCACAACTGTATATAGATATACCCTTGATCATAATTATCCTATTATCTAGGATTATGATTCTCCCATTTTAGTGTATACAAGAAATCACTTGAAATAATTGACAAAATGTAAATGCCCAAGCTTCCGATGTTTCAGGTTTTATTAATCTTAAGTGAGGTATATACTTTTAACAGGATACCCATATGATTGTGAATTGGCACTATGCTTTTTAAGATCATAGGCATGTTTTATAATTTTTTAAAAAATAAGAATTTACTGTGTTTTAGGTAAAATAAATATTTTAAAGACATTTTTTAAATAGAAACACAAGGGCTAACACAGATGCTAGAAGTCCTAGAAGAAAGGATGGGATCAATTAAAGTCATGGAGAGTATTATTAGTTCAAATATTCAGGAAGAAATGGCCAGAAGGCAACTTGAAGTGCTAGACTAGATCACAAGATTGAGGTCCTGCTGGCCACTGTGATTTAGGAATTGTGTATGGATGTCACCCATGTAGCTGTAGTCATGGATAAATGAGGAGAAGCAGACAGACCCTTAAAAAAGGCACCATAAAGAAGTAGAAATGTGAGGACAAGGAGCCTATGATAGAGAAAGAGGAGTAACAAGAGAAGCAAGGGGGGGTGGGGAATGACAGTGTGGTATTATGGAAGCCAAAAGAGAAGCTGCAATGAAGAATGGATGATAGTAACAATAAATGAATGAATAAATAAAATAAAATAAAATGGAAAAATGTCCCTTATATACTGTTTTCTATTCTAAGACCGTGCTCTTTATACTTATAAAATTAGCATTCCCACTTTACAGTTGAAGAAACAGAAACAGGAAGAAAGATTAAATAAATTGCCCAACTATACCTCGATTATATGTGTTGGAGCCAGGATTGCAGTTCCGGCAGTCAGGCTCCAGAGGCCATGGTCTAAACCACCAATCTAGGCTGGGGATAGAACACAAGCCACTGGTTTCAGGAGAATAGGTGTGTGCGAGCCAGACCACACAGGGCCCCTCTGGCACTAGCTGGTGAGGGAGAGGAGGCAGGGCAGACTGCTTTCTCAAGAAGTGTGTGGTGAGATGGAAAAAAGAGATGGTTTGAACAACTTTAGGATCTGAAATCCAGAACAAGCTTGATGACAAAGAGAAAAGAGCTAGTTGAGGGGGAAAATCTGAGACGCAAAAGAGGGATGAGATAATTAAGGACACCAGGTTGCCAAGGTGGGGAAAGGGGAAAAATTGGAAGCCACTGATAGAAGAATTGCTTTTGAAATGTAGGATCAAGATCTCATTTTCTAAGGTAGGTAAACAGAATGTTCACCGTTAGAAAACATCTTAAAGTGGAAAGAAAAAAAACAACAACAACAAAGAATTTATAGGGGTTAGCCTTTTGTTGTCTTCAGTAATTTTAAAGTAATGATCGATATTCTGGATAGATGGACAGATAGGTAGATAGATAGATAGATGATAGGTAGACAGACAGAGAGACAGACATAGATATACAGAGATATAGATACACAGCAAACAACCAAGGCATAAACTATAGTAAGAATCAAGAAAATTCAAATTACTATGAAAGAACTTTAATTTTAGGAAATCATACGACAATTGCACAGTTATTAAGATAGCTGAGTTAAATAGCTTCATTCTGCCTGTTCAAACTTCAAATTTACAGTCTCTACACCTTGTTATAAAGTGATTGTTTTTCAATCGATTTGCTTTCTAGGTTAAAAGGCACCCAATAACTAATGACAATGATATATGCATTCATTTCTTTTGGTAAAATTATTTCCTTTTCCTACCACATAATTTAGTGCTCTGAAAATGTAAATCTATCTTAGGTAATGGAATTTTAAACCAAACTTCCACTAGTACAACTTAATTATGTAATTTTCCCTGTAAAATAGCTAAGTGAACCAAATGACATTTTATTTATTTACTTTTTATGAACATATTTTCCTTTCATGCTACCTTTCCTTTATTCTATAACAGTACTATCCTAAAGCACTTTAAAATCCACCAAATGAAAGTTTTGTGTAGATCCAAAGTGTAGTAAAACATTTTTCCTATTCTGTGTACTTGTGTGTCCACTCTTTTTTGATGTGCACACCATTCATCACCATCATGAGATTTACACTTTCTTTCTCTCTGTAGAAAGCTATTATTTTCTACTTGGTTCACTCTGTACCATAAATGTTCAAATAATAAAAGTGATGCCATGAAAAGTGTTTCCCTAGTAGAAACAAAGACATGGAAATAAAATGCCCTTTGCATTCATGGTTCACCCTTTTGTGTGAATGATGGTTATGGAAGTTTGGAAAAAAGTCCATGCTCTTTGCCACAATGCAAAGCAAATGATTCCCTTTATGAAATAAAGGCAGACTTACTGTGTAATTTTCTTTGTTTTTGATGGTCATTGGCGCCATTAAATTGATAGTTAGACCTAAAAGACCACTGTTGTTTGAAAATAGAATAGCCAAAATCCTTGCACATAACCAGTGGTAAAAGTACCTTAGAAGACTAAGCAAAGCAAACCATTTTATACTGAGAAATGGCCATTTGTAGTGACTTTACTGCACAATAATAAAAGAACAAATATTTGTAAGCATTGACTACAAAGGATTACGCTTCAGAAATCATTACTTTTCTCAGATGCATGTAGCTCAATCAATCCCATTTGTTCTCTGAAGAAGCCGGTACAGCATCATTTACCCCATGACCATCGATCTGGAATCCACAATTCCAGAGAAATGTTGCCCCTGAATCACCTCATGCATTCACAGTGCCAGACATATAAAAAAATTAAGATTTGAGACCTGGCACTGGGGTTCAGACAACTCCAAAGTGGCACAAATAGGAAGGCCAGAGCATGGCAAAATTAAAAGGGAAAGCCAATAATGCAAATCAAGACAATCCAGGGGGAGCCTGGGTGGCTCAGTCAGCTGAGCGTCCAACTCTTGATTTCAGATCAGGTAATGATCCCAGGGTCGTGAGAATGAGCCCCACATCAGGCTCCCTGCTCAGCAGGGAGTCTGCTTGAGATTCTCTCTCCCTCTCCCTCTGCCCTCCTCCCACTTGCACACACTCTCCCAAATAAATAAATAAATCTTAAAAAGAAAAAAGGCAATCCAGAACATAGTGAACTTATAGAGAGAGCAGAGCAGGATTACAGAGGTGAACTGAGACCTGAAGGATTCTCTGAGCCTATGAGCAAGTGTTAGAGTAGATTCCTCCCTGGTAACTCTGGCCAGGAGCAGGGGCCTGCCCTGAAGGCTAAGGCACTCACCTGAGAAAGACAGCTGCTCACTGACAGAACAAAAACAGAAGTATCAGAACCTTTCATGTCAAACAATAAAGGTGAACCATATGTGCAAGTCTCTCTGACTTTATAGTCTTTCGTCCTCAGATTTAGGGGAATCTAATAGTGGTATCATGAAGAGCAAGGCAGAAGAACAAGACAGATGTACTGGCATTGACAATGCAACCATCTTTTATAATGAAAAACAAGTATTATTTGTTCCCCTCCTGAATGCTTGGGGAAGGATATATAAGATGATGTGTTTGTCCACTACCTTGCTTGCTTAGCATTCACTGAATAAGAAGAATTCAGGATGGACCATCTTTACAAGGTAGAGAAGTGGTTAAGAAGATTGGATAAGGACAGTTGAGCCGTCATTCCCTGAAAAGCATGTTTCTGAAAAGGAGAGGAGTAGAGTGGAACACCATGGAAATGAATCATTTGGTAAGTGGGTGCCAGTGGGAGAAAACATGAAGAGACAGGGGCTATATTTTGTAGTAATTAATCTCTAGAGTATAAAAGGCGAATGTGCAAGACACATCTTTGGTTCTGCTTTACTGTTATGATTAATCATCTCTCTTTCTTCTTACCTCTCAGGTAGGAAGCTAGAGCCTCTATGTTACTACATTGCTCTTCCCTCTCTGTCTTTCTGTATGTGTATGTGCATGTGGGGTGTAGGTGCATGTGGGGTGTGTCTTTTAGTTAATGTCTTCTTAACTGCCTTTTTAAGTAAGTTTTTCTTTTTATACTACACCGAGAGGAATTTTTTAAAGACATATCTATTAAGTGTTCTAAGCAGTTGGGAGCCAGAGTGGTATACTTTGCTTAAAGTAGATGAACTACCTTTGTTGCTATGGCCGAACTTGTCTCACTCATGTTCTGGATCCTATTTTCATTTATTCAAGAATTTTGCTCATGCAGTCCTCCCCTTTCTGTCCTGGACCACACATTTTACTCTAATAGATCATTCCTATAAGCATCTAAACATGCTATACTATCACTCATTTTAAAACCTGTCCCTTGACAGGACAACCACAATTCCCCATTTCTTGTTCCCTGTTACAGCAGAATTCCTCAAAATAGTTTCTATCTTCACTGTCTCCACTTCCTTCTTTTTGTTCTCTCTTATATTCTTGCCAGTAAGTCTTGCAGCCTACATTCCACTGAAACCAGTTTTGTTAATGTTACCACTGACCTCCACACTGCTAAATCCAATGATTCATTTGAGGTCATCATCCTTTTACCCTCTCATCATTATTTGAAATGATGGACCATTCGCTCCGTCTTGAAGTCCTCCCTTTCTTTCATCTGTGTGGTTTCATCTCCGAGCCAGGTATTCACTTTTGATATATACTACTTATTGCTCTAATCTGGCTATCTCCACTGTCTGGCTAGGTCCTTTTTCTTACTTCAATTTCTAGATGTAAAGAACCCAGGGCTCATGAGTGACCTTCTTCTCTTCTCCAGCTGTGCTCACCATATAGATGACTATAATACTCTATAAGCCATCTGTCTGCTGTGACTCCTAACTTAATACCCACAGCTTTTATAACATATCTACTTAGATGTTTAATAATCATCTCAGGTTTAACATGTTCAAAACAGTTTGCTTTCCCCACACCCCTGCTCCTTCCCTGACTTTGCAACCCATTCATTCCAAATCTTTTCATTTTAGGAATTGTCATAACAATTAATCCAGGATCTCAAGTCAAAAAATTTCTCATACCTCACATCCTATCCCGTAATAAATACTGTTGTTTCTTTCCTCAAAATATATTAGAACTGCAACCAAATTTCACCACCTCCACTACTACCATCCTAGTCCAAAGCCCCCACGTTGTGTTGGCCATGGAGGTGTCCTGAATAGATCTCCCTTCAAGAAGTGTCATGACTGACAGCCTCCAGCTGCCATACTCATGTCTCTCCAAAGCCATTCCTCCTCAGGCTCTTCCAGTGACCAGCTCAGTAGCAAGGGAGGAAGGACGAGAACAGGGTTATTCCTACCTGACACAGGATTTGTCTAAAGTACAACTTCTACTAAGGGATTCCCATTGGGCTGGCCAACACCTTCTCAAAGCCATGCTGCAGTCTGATCGCTCCTCTCCTTTCAGGTCGATGGCATTAGCAACTGCTGTCTGAAGTCTCTGAAGGCTGCCTACTTCTGCTCCCTGTCCCTATATACTTGCCAATTATTTACACATCTTGCAATACCTAATCCTGTTTGGCATTTGCTTTTCAGAAGACCTAAACCAACACATTTCATGGATACTTGATCCTAATATTTCTCTCTGCTCCTACCCTTGGTCCCCATTAGCAGCAAAAGGGGGCTTTTTAAGCCTAAGTCACACTATGTCACTCCTTTGCTTAAAGGTCTCCTGTGGCCTCTCATTATTCTTAGGACCAATTCTACCCATGGCTCCAAAACTTTAAAAATGTGGCCTCTGGCTCCTTCGCCAAATTTCTCCTTTGCTCTTCTGTCCCTGCTACATTGTTCTGGGTGTTACTTGAATTCACCTGGGAAAGACCCACTTCAGAATCTTTTCATACCTTTTTTTTCATGCTGAGGTCAAGAATATTTTTCTCCTGGATGTCCACTTGGATAACCCTTGACTTCATTTGAATTCCTGTCCCCATGTCTTCTCCTCAGGAAGACCTTCCCTGACCTATCGAAAACAGGAAATATTCTCCACAAATATCAATTCAAATATAAGTTAAATCTATTTAAGGATCCAAATATATAAGCATTTTTTCAAAGAATCTTTGAATAAACCCCAGGTAAATGTCAGATAAGGATGCAAAATAAAATTATAGGTCTTTTGATAACATAAAATGTTAGATATAAACACTCTGGAAAACATTTTCTTCTGAGATTGAAGTTATACTTCCTTTTCTTCACATCATGAGAGGTTGAGTATTATTTCCACTAACCTATCTATCAGTTATTTGTAAAATAAAATAAATGCATTGTGCAAATGGATGTAAATGAACTGTGACAATTGGTGTTTGTTTTATATCCTGAGTACATTTGACATAGTTTGCATTTTAATAGCCTTGCCTGGTAGCTCTTTGAGAATGTTGTTAGAGACCAATAAGTCTTAGAAGAGTGCCTATTATGAAAATAGAGATTTGATAAAGTGCTTATTATTTTGGTGGATAAGCTATAAGGACTCAACGTCCAAAGTTGATTTAAGACTATTTCTTAAAATTGGTCAAAATGTGATTCTAATGCCCTCTGTTGTATTCATCTAATATTAATTATTTGGAATTTAAAAATCATATGAAAGTATTTTCTTGACATATATTATTAAGAATCAAATTTCAATAGGCAGATTATCAAGAAAATATCCTAAGGCACTGAACTGTCTTAGGGATGAATCATTTTATAATCTAATATGTGCACAGTAAATTCAGACATATGGAAAACACACTCAAATATCACAAAGGAAAAAGATTTATTAGAGCTTTTTATGAATAAGGCTTCACTGATGATTTAACTTCATCCCTTTTTTGTATTTGAACAAATTTGGATTTTGAGCTGTTCTTTTGCTTTATATTATATAAAAGTAATTTATATTACTTTTTTTCAAAAGTAAAATAATATTAAAAGTGAAGACAGTTTAGAGATAATCTGACCAAATGACGTCATTTTAAAATGAGTAAACAAAGACCTAGAGAAGTAGTGACTTGCCTACACCTATGGAGCTAACTGAAGTTAATCAAACAGCACTATCCGGAGGCTGCACTCCATGTAGTAACTCCAAGGTAATGTGGTTTTTAATAAGCTACTTATTTTTATACATAATAGTTTCATGAAAGAATGATTTGCTCATGTTTTTCCTCCAGATTTGTATAGAACAAGTATCATACAAGATAAGGTGTCTGCCTCAAAGAGCTTGGGGTTTAATTAAAAAGATAAGATACATTTACTGAAACAACGAAGTAATGGCATGTGATTATGTTCAAAAATTATAACATGTAGGTATATGATTACCATTTATGATGATATGATATTTGAAGTAGAAAATATAATACAATATCAATAATAGTGAGAATAACCATGCAAAGACAAAGAAAAATTATTTTATCTTTGTAGGCCATCACAATAGATATCCTAGTATAAAAGTTAAAACTTTCTCTACTTAACATGCACTGTCTCTGTTAAGGTGCCACAGAATTATTACTACCATGATTACATTAAACAAGAAAAGTATATTCCTTTCTTATCTTGCTATCTATTTTCTCATATTCTATTTCTTTTTGAAGTCAAAGTTATGAGGGGAAAACTAAAGCAAGGTGGATTTGTACCATGAGGGTGTTGAGACCTCTTTCATATATAATACTATGTGATTGGGTGACACCTTCCAGAAATAGAGATAATGATTGAAAAACTTTACCTAAAAGGATAATGGTATCTGTTAGAAATCACATGATTTCAATAGGCTTTCTCTAATTGTTTTAATGTTCCTTTTGATGCCAATTAACTTTCTTTTTTTTTTTTTTTAAGATTTTATTTATTTGACAGAGAGAGACACAGCAAGAGAGGGAACACAAGCAGAGGGAGTGGAAGAGGGAGAAGCAGACTTCCCGCCGAGCAGGGAGCCCGATGCGGGGCTTGATCCCAGGGTCCTGGGATCATGACCTGAGCCGAAGGAAGATGCTAAATGACTGAGCCGCCCAGATGCCCCGCCAATTAACTTTCTTAATGGGATTAAAATAAATGTAGCCAAAAGGGGAAAAAAAAAACAGCATTTTTACTTGGAAATGACAAAGTAGTAACTGAAGAAGTTTCTTTCCTCTGTATTTCTTTGTTGTTGCTTCTGTTGTTTTGATGATAATAATGATGGTGATGATATATTATACAAATATAAAAGAACACTTTACATGTCAGATATAAAGAACAAAGCTGGAGGCATAACACTTTTGAATTTCAAACTAAATTACAATGTTCTAGTAATCAAAAGAGTATGGTAGGGACATAAAAACAGACTCATAAACCAATGGAATATTATGGAGGAGCCAGAAATAAACCCATGCTTGTACGGTCAACTAATCTTCAACAAGGATGCCAAGCATACACAATGGTAGGACAGTCTTTTCAGTAAATGGTGTTGGGAAAACTGCATTTCCACATGTAAAAATAAAATTGAACACTTACCTTACACTATACACAAAAATCAATTTAAAATGGATTGAAAACTGAAAGCAAAACCTGAAGCTGAGAAAGTCCTAGAAGAAAACAGAGAAGAAAAGCTTCTATACATTGTTCTTGGCAATGATTTTTTGGATATGGCAACAAAATCACAGGCAACAAAAGCAAAAATAAGTAAGTGGAACTACATCAAACTAAAAAGCTTCCTCACAGCAAAGGAAACAACAAAAGGAAAGGCAGCCTACAGAATGAGAGAAAATATCAGCAAACCATCTATCTGATTAGGAGTTAACATCCAAAATAGATAAGGAATTCTTACAACTCAATAGCAAAAAAACAAAAAAACAAAAAAACAAAAAAAACAAACAAACAAACAACAAAAAAAACAGGGCGCCTGGGTGGTTCAGTAGTTAAGCATCTGCCTTCCGCTCAGGTCATAGTCTCAGGGTTCTGGGATGGAGCCCCACACCGAGCTCTCTGCTCGGCGGGAAGCCTGCTTCTCCCTCTCCCACTCCCCCTGCTTGTGTTCCCTCTCTCACTCTGTCAAATAAATAAATAAAATCTTAAAAAAAACAACAACAAATAACCCAGTTAAAAGATAGCCATAAGATTTGAATAGCTATTTCTCCAACAAAGACATACAGATGGCCAATAGATATGAAAAGTTGCTCAATGTCACCAATCATCAGGGAAATACAAAACTACAGTGAGATATCACTATGTTCTTGTTAGGATGGCTATTATCAAAAAGATAAGTGTTGGTGATAATGTGAAAAATGATTACTCTTGTACATTACTGGTGGGACTGTAAATTGGTATAGTCACTATGGAAAACAGTACGGAAGTTCTTCAAAAAATTAAAAATAGAAGTGGATCTAGCAATTCTACTTCTGGATGTATATATCCAAAGGAAATGATATCAGTATCTCAAAGAGATATCTAACTTCCCATGTTCACTGCAGCATTATTCACAATAGCCAAGATATGGAAACAATCTAAGTGGCCATCAATGAATTAATGTATAAAGAATTGTTATATTTATATATATATACATAATGTTATACTATATAAAATCGTTACATATACAAATGTTATACATATATATGTATATGAGTATATGAGTGTGTGTGTGTGTATATACAGTTGACCCTTGAACAAGATGGGTTTGAACTGGGTATGTCCACTTATATGCAGATTTTTTGCAATAAATACAGTACAGCACTGTAAATGTATTTTCTCTTCCTTATGGTTTTCTTAACATTTTCTTTTCTCCAGTTTACTTTACCATAAGAATACAGTATATAACACATATAGAAAATATGTGTTAATAGACTGTTTATGTTATCAATAATGCTTCCTGGTCAACAGTATGTTATTAGTGGTTAAGTTCTTGAGGAGTCAAAAGTTATATGTGAATTTTCAACTGCACAGAGGTCGGTGCCCCTAACTCCCATGTTGTTTAAGGTCAACCATATATACATACATATGTATGTGTGTGTGTGTGTGTGTGTATAGAATATTATTCAGCCCAAAGAAGGAAATCCTGCCATTTGCAACAATGTGCATGAACTTGGAAGACATTATGCTAAGTTAAATAAGCCAGACACAGAAAGACAAATATTATATTATACACTTACATGTGGAATCTAAAAAAGTCAAAGTTCGAAAAATAAATAGTAGAATGGTGTTTGACAGTGGCTTGGGGTGGGGAAAATGTGGAGAGGTTGGCCAAAGGGTACAAACCTTCAGTTATAAGATGAATAAGTTCTTAGAGATCTAATGTACAGCATGGTAACTTTAGTGAATAATAATGTACTATATACTTGAAATTTGCTAAGAGAGTAGCTCTTAAGTGTACTTATCACACAGACACAATGGTAACTATGGATATGTTAATAATCTTGATTATGGTAATTATTAAGGTATACTTACATCAAAACATCACAGCGTATACCTTAAATATATACATTACTTTCATTTGTCAATCAGATCTCAATAAAGCTGGAAAAATCATTAAGGGGAAAACTTAAAGTGTCAAAAACTTTTAATGTTTTATAGTGATTTTTTAAAAAGTTAAAATATACCAAGTACATATGAGGATCATAAACTAATATGTATTCAACAATGACTTCACGATATTAAAATGTATATCTATATTATATAAATTAATAGTGATAAGAAAATGACAACATCATGAGCAAAGATTCTCTTCAAAGACTCTCTTAGAAATTAACAGATGGGACGCCTGGGTGGCTCAGTCGGTTAAGGGTCTGCCTTCTGCTCAGGTCATAATCCCAGGGTCTTAGGATGGAGCCCTGCATCGGGCTCCCTGCTCGGCGGGGAGTCTTCTTCTCCCTCTGTACTCTCCTCCTGTGCTCGCTCTCTCTCCCTCTCTCTCTCTCTCAAATAAATAAATAAAATCTTAAAAAAAAAGAAATTAACAGATGAAGTAGAAAAAATAAGACATTAAAGGAAGTGAATGACACCTCTCTAACAGGGTATTTAAGTGGGAAACTTTCTGTCTCATTTTCCATTGAAGCCCCAAGACAATAGCAGCAAGTTATTCCCTACAATCCCAAGTCAGGTGCTAGACTGCCCAGAGAGGGCTTGAAGACCTTGTTGGCAACCTTTTTACGGCCTTTTCTCAAATTTGAAGATACATAAAAGACAAGTTGGAAATTAGAGTATTTCTTTGGAAAAGTTGTCAGGGTTGTTTTCCTCTCATTCTTAGTTTAATAAAAGGGCTTCAATAAGACCTGCTGGAGAATATGTGATATATGTCCCCAATAGTTTATATAACACTAAGAACTGATGCCATGTACTTAAAGAATAGTCTACAAACAAAAGACTAAATACAGTGGCCTCTGGAAGGAAAACTTAAGGAGAAATTATGCTCTTCCTGAGTGTAGTTAAAATCGATCCCCCGGTACCTAGACGTGGAACCTACATAGATGCACTAGCTTATGCAATTAAAAGAAATTCTGCCCAACGTGATGTAATGAGCACTGGGTATTCTGATGTAATGAGCACTGGGTATTCTATAAGATCGATGAATCACTGACCTCTACCTCTGAAACTAATAATACATTATATGTTAATTAATTGACTTTAAATTTAAAAAATAAAGATAAATATAAAATAAAGTAAAAAAAGAAAAGAAAAGAAATTCTACCCCAAAGAGATTCTGTAAAAGCGAGGCATTCTCAGCAGAAAGAAGCTGGAGATGAAGCTTCTGTTGCAGAAGCTGCAATGCAGACATAAGCAAGCAGGAGAACAAGCAAAGTCTGAGTAGAGGGAGCTGTGCTCAGAGGGCCAAGCAGGGAAGTATGCATGTAACCCATGAAAATAGCCACAGGAGAGAACTTCAAACCTGTGCACAGCCAGAATGAACTTGCACCTGGTCACATAAATGCCAAGCAGTAAGACATTTTCTGCTTTTCACCTCTCCTTTCTCCTCCCCATTTCTTCCAACTTTGACTTGTGAGCAGGTAGAAGGCCTCATTGGGAAAACTGAGAAAAAAAATACGCCCTTCTCATCCTACCATGGGTTTGAGGCCTAAAGCAGAACAAGTGGTAGAGGTGAGAAGCTTCTGTGTGGGAAGAATTTGCAGCACTGATTTTTAAACTGGGCTAGATCCCGCAGATACCGAAATGAGAATTTCTATCTCAAAGTAACTGGGAAATTTTTTGGTATCTACGAATAATCAGAGAAGTCATCTGAATGAAAACCCAAGGGACAGAAGAAAAATGGCTGATTGAAGAGATTTAAAGAAATAATGGAGTGGACAGAAAGAATAAATATGCTTTCTGGCTTCACCCTACAGTCTGCTTATTCACTGTAATGATCACACAATTACAAGTTGTGGTGTGTGTGGAGTGTTCTCTGTGAAAATAAATTGTTCTTCCTCTTTTCTGGGACAATGGTACTCACATGTGTGCATGTGCGTGCACACACACACACACACACACACACATGTATTAGCACCACAAGAAAAATCACAATTAGTACCTAAAAGGTAGAGTTATACATATTCAAAGAAGCCAAAACGGTAAAATTGAGAAGCATACAAATATATATATATATATATATATATATATATATATATATATATATATATATATATTAAAACACACAATCCCACTGCCAAAAACCATAAAAGGGAACGAAAACAATTAAAGAACTCTATTTGGGAATTCTCAAATATTCTTTTGAAAAAGCCTCACTCTGGAAAATGTTTGTAACCAATGGTCGTGCTGGTTCTCAATGTGAAATCCATCTTTATATCCACTGACAGATTCAGGCCAAATTTCATGAGGGGTTGGGTGCTGAAGTTCACAAACCATTTGCACTAAGACTCAGGCTGCTGAGAGTCTGAATCACTGGATGGAAGTCAAGGGCAGGAGGTAGGAGAAGAGCTGGTCCTACTAGTCAGAGAAGTATGACCGCCAAGGGAAAGGGTGGGTGGCATTTATGACAGAGCTGAGAACCAGAGGTTGAACTGCGTTTTTCGAAGTGAGAGGTTTAAGTTTTAGCCCTTTTGATCTCACTAAAGCTGCAGAGATCACTGATGGTCTAAGAGTCAAGAGCTTGTCCTGGGAGGAATGCCTGGTGGGACAGAAGACATGCCTTAGTTAGTGGAGAATTTTTCTGTGTGCTAATATGTATATATATTTGTATAGGCTGTCAGTGTTTTTCCCTTCTCGTTTGTACTGTACTTTCCCTTTAATCAAATACATTCTACAAGAACTGCTGATCTGCTTCTTCTACGAAAAACTAAAGCTGTTTTATAATCAGCTACATTTTGTATTCTAATTTATCCCAGAACCCATAGATTGCAGATATGGATACTCTGTCATCTGATCCAAAGTTTCCACTTATGTTCACAGATACACTGTGATAAACTGAGTATCATCAACATATATAGAAATTAAAAACTACTTTTTTTAATGATCCAGATCTTCTTTAGATTTGATGAGTATCTCTAACTGCACTCAAGTACAAATACTCTTGAATCTGTTCCTCAAATTTAACACTACATTGTTTTTATATTTTTAACTAAGGCATATGCAAAACATTTATCAATTTAGATCTATGGAGAAAGCGGTTTATGGGAATTCCATGTACTTTCTACTTAATTTTGCTGTTTCCCTAAAACTGCTCTAAAATATAACATCTATTAAAAGCCCATTAGAAAGGGCGCCTGTGTGGCTCAGTCGTTAAGCATCTGCCTTCGGCTCAGGTCATGATCCCAGGGTCCTGGGATCGAGCTCCGCATCGGGCTCCCTGCTCAGCGGGAAGCCTGCTTCTCCCCCTCCCACTCCCCCTGCTTGTGTTCCCTCTCTCACTGTCTCTCCGTCAAATAAATAAATAAAATCTTAAAAAAAAAAAAAGCACATTAAAAAAATGTGACTGACATTTAAAATCAAACCTCACATCAGATAATTGATCATATTTTCTAATTGTTGGATGACCATTATTGTTCACTGATTACCTGGGAAAGAAACATTAGTATGTATATTTAAATGGTGCTCTCAGATTAACAGGTAAAATTATGCTACATGTTGTAATTCAAAAAGATGCATGAAGTCAGCAGACATATATAAAGTTCAGAAAGAATGTTGAAAGACATCATTTCCTTCTATACAGCTAATGCTTTCTTAAGAATAATAAGAGCTGAAATTTATAGAGTACTCACTGTGAGATTAGTAGAACTGCTAACCCATTTTACTATAACGGAAGTCAAGGCTTAGAAAAAGTTTAAGTAAAGCAACTACCTAAGGCCATATGAGTAGGGAATCTTAACGCCTGAATTCAAATCCACTGTCTTCAAAGCCTGACTATGGATATGCTGCCACTCTTGACAGATAACATGTGTTGAAAAAGGAATCTATGATCAATTTTAAATCATAATTGGCCATTATAATCAACTCATCTTATTATTAATAAATTTTGTTAGCAAGAAAATATTATCGGAACACCTCATTCCAATGAAATCTCTATAAATAATTAAAAAAAAATCTTTACAGACAGAATTTTCTAACAGCAATACTCTATGGCTTCTTTTATTTGTTTTTGTTTTAAGTCACTTTGGACAGTAGATGAAGATGAGGCATGACTTCTCTCCTCGCCAAATTATATATAAACTTAATCAGAAGGAGGTGGTCTAGGTCCATCAAGAAATTGCTATTAAAATTCCCTGAACGGTAAATTCAGCTCCACTGAGTTCAATCATCAAAAAGAATTTCATTTTTACTTCAGAACGTATACAAACTCGAGCTAAGGAAACCATGCTCTGCAAATCAGGATCCTTTTGAAACTACTTCTTCAGCAAATTGGAAACTATGTGGTAATATAATATGAGAGAAAATAAGAAGTATCCTTCTGATGCTGAAACTATATAAAAAAAGGATGAGTAGCTGAGATAGGGTTGCAACATAAGCTGTGTCTGCATATCTTCCATCAAGTGGACAGTAGACTCTATTACACAGATAATTCAAGCTAAAATATCACTTTCCTTTCAGTTATATGGATATTTCAAACAATATACTTTTCTTGGCCTAAAATTTTGGGCAAGCGCTGATCTTTACCTTTTTCTAGTTCTTTTGCAGCCTTCTATTCGAAGAAATGTGAGGGAAAAATGTTAAGCTCCTAGAAGAACCATGAAGATATGGAATATCCTCTTATAGACTGTGTCTGCAGCTGCCTCCAGTTTCAGCACATTTCTACACTTAGTGTACAACTTTCTACACAACAGTAAGTTCTATTACAGTAGACTCAGTAGTAGCGGGCTCCGTATGAGGGCCGGAAAGTGGTGAGAGGCACGTATGATTGAAGAAAGTAGCCTCCAGGTTTAAAAAGACTATTCAAAGCTTCCACATTGTTTGCTTAGAGTTCAGATAATCTTTACATATTCCCTAAACAGAAGGCACACCAAGAGTGAAAATGTGGAGTGCGATGAGGAAGATATAAATACACAGGGAAATTGAGAATAAAAAGAGAGCTTTCAGTCAGAAAGCCCAGAATGCTTTACAAATAAGAAAGCCTATTATCTGTTTCATATCAGATAAACAAAATGTGGATAAATGAGAACACAAACACTGTGTTAGGACACTCAAAATGAAGCCTGCTCTGCAGGAAGCTTTCGCTACACACTTGCAATGAATGAACATTAAATACTACTCAGATTAGTTATACTATAAGAGGAATTGGTAGGTAATAAGGCCAGAAACATCATTTGGAAGCAGAATATTAAGGACTTCAATGTGGTAGGTTAAGGACTGTGAACTTCATTCAATAGGCAACAGAGTATTGTTGAAAGTTTTTAAGAATAGAAACAACATAAATGGAACTATGCCTTAAAAAATTATCTGGTTACCATACATAAAATAACGTACAGGAGACAGAAAAAATTAAGATCTACATCAGAATCCAAGAGAAATAGAATGAGTATTTAAACCAAGACAAAATATGATATCCATGGACAGGAAAAAACAGATTCAAGAGATCTGACAGAGGTCGTAAACAATAGTGATTCAATGCAGAAAATAAGGGAAAAGAGACTGATAAATTTTAGAGTTAAAGCTACTATCTACATTAAAACATTACAAAGGAGGATGAAAAGATTTGATTACGTGCACTTGTTTTGCTCTGAGGCAACCTATTGGAGATGTAACAGTAATAATAGTGGTATAGTGATAAGGATGATGATAATAGTAAGAGCCAGAAACTTTACAGTGCTTAGCACGTGCCAAGCCATGTTCTAAATGCCTTACTTACAGTAACGCAGAACATGTGACTGAATGCAATGGGTTTGGATTTGGATGTCATCTACACAAGAGAGATAGCTGAGGTCAGAAGACTGATGTGAGAGAACATTTTTTTCAGGTAGGAAATGCCAGGCATATTCACAAGGGAACAAGAGTTACAGCAAACTTAAATGTTTCATCACCTGAAAAAAAAAAAAAAAAAAAAAAACCTGCTATTATTATTGAGGGAAAAGGAAATTTTTGAGGGAGATTTCAAGGAGAGTAGGAGGTTATTTGTCCAGTTTGGGGGATGTCAATCATGGAATGTTATGTGAAAGTAACATTCTGTAGCCATCAGGACTTCTGGGCCTGGATCATGGTTTAGAGATTAGGATTGGGACTGTGACTCCTGAAATGGGAACCAGAACGTGAATTGATTTTTTTTTTTAAGATTATTTATTTATTTATTTATTTATTTGAGAGAGAGAGAGAGAGAGAGTGAGAGAGAGAGAGAGCACATGAGCAGGGGGGAGGGGGAGAGGGAGAAGCGGGCTCCCCCCTGGGATCATGACCGGAGCTAAAGACCGACGCTTAACCAACTGAGCCACCCAGGCGCCCCTGAAATTAATTTCTAATTTTTCCAGGTATTTATCTTTTCTCCCCAACTGGATTATAATCTCCATAAAGACAAAGAAATTATTTCTTTAGTATCTTCCATAACTCCTTACACAGTGTTGGACACTCAGTTATGCTAATACCCGCTTTTAAAATACATGTTTTAAAAACAAACCTAGATGATTTTTTTTTACCAATTAATTAAAGCAAGCATAGTGATTCTAATTCTGGTAAAGTAAATATCCTAACAAGTTGTCAACTTCAAAATAAAAAGCACTTCATTTAAATCACTGACAATCCTGATAAAGCTGTTCAATTAGAAAACAATTTACACTGGACTCTCCACTGGTCCAAAAAACAAGGCCCTGTGGTGCTTTGATTCACAAACAAGATGCTAAGGGGACCATCTGCTATGTTTTGTTCAAAGAGCCGAGGTCTACATAGGGCTATTTTTAAACATGAAATTATTTCTTCTAATGATGTATTATGCACATTCATATTCATAATCACCTTGATTACCAGTTGCAAAGAGAACTTCAGGAACCACATTCCATTGGTGTATTTGAATGCAATAGTTCTAACATGATATACTATTTACCTATTGTTTATTTTCAATTTCAAAAACATAAATGGCTAATTTGAAAAATATATAATGAGAATATGGAAAGGGAGGAGAAGGTATTTTTAATGATGTGAGAGTGCATGAGATGAAGAGCAAGAGGAGGGCCAAACACACATAAGAAATCTCCAGGAACAGCTAGAATGATCAAGAGGTCTTTGTTAATTATAGATGAATGAGCATATGATTGAACACAGTAGGTTCCATGATAAGAAAAAGAAAGAAAAAAGAAACAAACACGATTATCTGCATTCTATTTTTAACAATGCAGTGATTCACCAGCTTCCATTACTCCCACAGACTAAAGTCCATTCAATATGAGGTAAGTGTTTCTAAACCATTTTTCCCTCTCTCTTCGGCTATCTTTAAGGAGCTCAAGAAGAAGTTCACAGATAAAGCTGAATGTGAATCACACCCATTGATAAACAATTAAGAGGCTTTGGTTGAAAAATATCCCACAAGAATGGATTTAATGAATCAATTGGATTAATTAGAAGTATTTCACCAAAGGCTGGTCAGTTCTAAATTGGAAATACTACTTAGTCACCTGAAGAAAATGTTTTGGTTATTTATAACACAGATGCTTATTGCTTTATGAATTAATTTAAATCACTTTCTGACAATACACCAGTTTAGATAGCCTTTGCCAAAGTAAGAGTTCAACTTAGTTGAACTTAGTATTTTACCACCCAGAACAGATCCTAGGAACATATCCATCCATTTATTCACTCATATGATCCTAAATGTTCTCACCACACACACACAGACACACACATAATTGTATGAGGTTATGAAAGTGTTAACTAACTTTATTGCAGTAATAATTTCTCAACAGATACATATATCAAGTCATCATGTTATATACTGTTAAACTTACATAATATGTCAATTATATCTCAAAAAAGCTAGGGAAAAAAGATGTATGGATAAAAAACAAAAACATGTATTGAACTAATGCCAAATGAAATAAATTCTCCTGAATTTATTTTCATTCATTTCAAATAGTTATTAATCTTTATTTTCAGTGTTTAAAATACATCTACATATGCCCTATGTAACCTTATGAAAAAGAGGAATAGTTGCATTTGCGGGGTAGCTGGGGTGCTGAGAGGAGGACGTGGAGGGTGGGAAATGGGAATGAAATAAGGGATTTTAAAATTAGCTATGTAAAAAAATACTGAAGAAAATGGCAAAGTTCTTTGCTACTTGGCCAATCAGCCAACATATAAATATTTCTTTATCTTCTGCTGTGTTGCAAAACTATGAACATAATTGGAGACAGATACTTGATTAAATACCACAAAGTATCCTGGGACAGAATGACAAGTCAGCAGATGTTGCAGTGCAGTAATATAGGTCCAAAGATGGTGCCAAGGGAGTGAGTGACTGCTAGGGAATAATAAAGACAGGCTCCACAAGGGAGGAAATTAAGCTGAGTCTTAAATGATGAATAGAAATTGCCAGAGGAGGAAGGGGAAAGTCTAGATGGAAAGGGATCATCTGTGAAAATATCCTAGACTTTGGCAATAGCATGTTCTGAGTCATTGGTGAATAAGATAAATATGGTGGAGATGAGGCCAGAGGGCCGAGTAGGCAACAGATAATTATAAACAATGTTTAATATGATACGTAATTTAAACTTCATTGAGTACATAATGGGAAGCAATCAGATTTTAAGCAAGAAATTAATAGTTTTGCTTTCTGCTCTAGGAAAATAACTGGGAAGCAAAGTGGAAGAAAAGTGGAATGGAGAAGACTAGGGGCAGGACGTAGTTACTCTACTGGGCACGACTACATTTGATAAGTATCTATAGGGCAAGGTAGTGACAGTCCAGGAGCCAAGTGGTTTATTCAGAGGCAGATCTGAGACATAATGGACTGAAATTTTGCAATTGGATGGATGTGAAATTGAAGGAGGAGGGAATAGAACAGAACAGAATGGAATGAGCTGGAATGGAATGGAATGTTGGAAAGGTGATAATGTTATCAACTACTATCACTAAAACAAGAAGAGAAATACATGTGAGTCATAATAAAAGTGTATTTGTTTTTAGCTATATTAAGATGCCTATGGGAAATCCAGTAGATACATTAATAGTCACAGAGAAATACAGAACTGAGTCTCAAAGAAGAGATTAGGAATAGAGATATGAATTTGGAAGTAATCAGTGAAGAAATAATAATGTTATCAATGTGGATGAGAATATTCTGGAAAGGGAAAAGAGAAGACCTGAAGAGAACATTCAGGAACTTCAACATTCAGGGAGCAAAGGGCTTATAAGAGCCAAATGCCCTATAGTTTAGCGCAAAGTTAACTAAACAACAAATAGTGGTAATTAATACCAAGAATACATAAATCAAACCACCATCACATATGTTGGTGTCAAGAGAGGAATTGAGACTTTATTCAAACTAATGGTATTTTATTTAGCCAGAGGACCCAGGAATAACCGAATCATCTCTCTTCATGAGGTCCACAAAATGTGTGCATGTGCAAAGGAAAGTGCTTAATGGACCCCGGAACACAGGTTATTATTCGGTGGGCTTGGACTGGCAGCCTCCATGGCAGGAAAACGTCAATAAGCTGGGATGGTCACAGTCTTTATTATAAATTCCTTAGGCCTAAATTATGTTAAACTAAAACAGAGCAATCCAAATATGCACAGGCTACCCACTGAGAGGAAGTCTAATTTTCTAACCCCAAGGGGTACATTTGAGCCTCTGACAGTAAAAACTGGCCTGGGTCCTAGCAAACCCAAAAGGCCCATACTCCCTGCTGCCACACTGGAACAAAACAGCAGATGACTGGGCTTTTGTCATTGCACTGCAGACATGAGAGGAAGTCATACTCATCTAGAGGCATTTTAGAGCAGCGTTTCTTACTAGCAAAGGTGATCCAATCTGAGTCTTCAAATCTGATAATGCTCATGAGTGCTTCTCTTCTCTGGGGGGTGGGGGGGGAAGCAAAGGGGAGAGGGAAGTCTTGCCTACCCTACTGTCGTATATTATGCATAGCTCAGTGCATTCTCATTACAGCCTTTTACGATGTGTATCATTATCTTTATTTTGGAGATAGAAAAGCAAGTTTTTAATACATGAAATATAGTCACGATTTTTAAGTTTAACAAAGCTAGGACTCAGATCTGGGTCTGACTCCATGTGCAGCCTGTCCTCTACTGTATTACACTACCCTCTATGGAAATTACCGACTATATCAAAAATGCATTAATATTTTAGGCTGCGTGGGTCCTGCTTCAGTGTGACAGTTGATTTCCATGTTTCCTCCAAAAATATGCTTTCTAAAAGTTAACTTGGTATCTGAACATTGCTATGACTAGGGAAAGTGACCCTATATTTCTGGCATATAATTTATAGTACCAGCTTAAAACATAATTTCACACCTTTCAACTTGACATGTATTTTGCAACTGAGATGGAATCTAGCTGTGCAATAGGATAAAACCCAGAATAATTTTAGAAATCTTGTTTAAACAGTTTGTAACAAATTGTGCCTACAAATTACCTGTATTTAAGGTCCACTCATGTAGAGATGCCTAGTATATGAATTTAAATATAAAATGAGGATGATTAACAAGCTACTTAGGAGTTTGGAGTGACCATTTGTGGCTCTTCTGCCAGATGCCATGAAATTAAAGCTATTCTATAATTCTGGGCTTCACGGGCTCATCATATTTTAGTATTTGGGTCTTTTTGCTTTTCTCAAGGGTGATTGCCCAAGTATTTCAAGATTATCATTTCCATTATACAGGAAGAATTTTCTTCTCCTGTACTCTGATTGAATGTGAAATTCCTGCTCTTCTGCATGTGCCTCCATTATAACTGGAAGCTTACTTAGGAGCATCATTTGAATGATCTTCAGTCCATGCAGACAGTCCATCAGTTACAGGAAGGAGTCTCAGCTTAAACTATTCAGAGCTTTTAAAGCCATAAACTGATATTCAGTGCAACTGGTTTGAAATACATGATTGATTGCTTTTTTATTCTGATTCTGTAAGACACAAGTCCCTACAAAAAATGTGTTTAATGAAGTCATATTTATAAAAAATTCAAAACCAATATCATTTTTTTTAATCTTTGTATTTAGGCCAAGAAAAATATTTAAGTATCTCACTCATCTAAGTGAGATGATTAGAATACCAGATCAGCTCATTGGCTAGGAAAAACAAAACAAAAAAACATTATTCCCTCTTGATAAAGTATTGACAACATCATTTGCAGTTATTCGAAAATCTTTAAAATGCCTTTTTAAAAAATTTTCCAGTCACCTGTCATTAAAAAATTGGTAAGTAAATGAAATGAATCTGAATTTTGCATTTGATTTTACCCTGTATTCAAGCAGTTGTTGGAGAAATAGTCATGGAGAATCTCTAAGTTACATCTAGTCAGCTTTATTTAATACCTGGATGTTATGTGAGGGAAAAGGATGTTAACTGTTTTTTTTTTTAATTTTCTTTTAAAGATTTTATTTACTTTTGAGAGAAAGAGAGCTTGAGCACAAGTGGGGGGAGGGGCAGAGGGAGAAGCAGACTCCCCGCTGAGCAGGAAGCCCCATGTGGAACTTGATCCCAGGACCCTGGGATCATGACCTGAGCCAAAGGCAGGCGCTTAACCAACTGAGCCACCCAGGTGCCCCATTAACTGGGTTTTTAGAAAGAGGAAAATTGGGGGTGGAGCAAGATGGCGGAGGAGTAGGAGACCTGGATTTCGTCTCCTCTCAGGAATTCAGCTGGATAGGGATCAAACCATTCAGAACACCTACAAACTCAACAGGAGATTGAAGAAAAGAATAGCAACAACTCTCTGAACAGAAAAGCGACCACTTTCTGGAAGGTAGGACGTGCGGAGAAGTGAATCCGAGGCGATATTCGGGAGGATAGACGGCGGGGGAGGGGCCTCCGTTGGCCGCTTCTGGCAAGTGATAGGGATGCGGAGCACAAAATCGGAACTTTCAGAGTTTGCTCCGCTGAGGGACGTCACTCTGGTGGCGAAGTGGGGGGTGGAACCCTCGCGGGACAGTGTGGTCTCAGGACCCTCGGGGTCACAGAAAGACCGGGGGTGCCTGAGTGTGGCAGAGCTCCCAGGTATCGGAGCAGGGAAGCCGGCTGCAGAGACGGAGCCCAGGCGCGGGCTCTCAGCTCGAGGTTGCCATAAACCGTGATCCGCGGCACAGTCAGGCCACTGCTCCTCCAGCAGGGACCCAACAAGCGGCAGATCCGGGGAGACTCACCTTCTTCCCCCGGGAGGAGAGGTGCGGGAGCGCACCGCGGGGATCTGCTGGGTTTGGAGACTCCACCCGGGGTCGGGTGCCAGATAGAAAGGCGCGGTCACAGGCCGGGTGAGCGCGGAGTGTGGCCGGAGACCAGGGAGACGGGAGTGACTGACTGCTTTTCTCTGGGGGCTCGCTGGGGAGCGGGACCCCGGGTTCTCGGCTCCGCTGGGGCGGAGACTGGGAGGCCGCCATTTTCACTCTCCGCCTCCAAAGCTGTACGGAAAGCTTGCAGGGAACAAAAGCTCCGGAGAGCAAACCCGAGCAGATTACTTAGCCCGGACCGGCAAGGGCGGGGCAATTTTGCCTCCGGCAGAGACATTTGGGAACCACGGCAACAGGCCCCTCCCCCAGAAGATCAGCGAGAACAGCCAGCCATGACCAAGTTTACCGATCAATGAGAACGGCAGAACTCCAGCGCTAGGGGAATACTGCACATAGAATTCATGGCTTTTTTACCATGATTCTTTAGTCTTTCAAAGTTAATTATTTTTTTTAACTGTCTTTTTTTTTTCTTTTTTCTTTTTTTTTGAATTTTTCTTTTTCCCTTTTTCAACCAACATTTTATCAATCCCTTTTTAAAAAAAAAAACATTTTTATTTTTCATTTTTAAAGTCATATTCTATCCTTTCATAGTAGTTACCCGTATTTTTGGCATATATATATAAGTTGTTCTCTCTTTACAATCTTGAGATAGTTTCTTCTAACAGATCAAAATATACTCTAAATCTCTAGTGTATGGTTTTTTTCTACTCCCCTGTCTGATCACATTCTCTCCCTTTTTTCTTTCTTTCTTTTTTTTTTTAATCCTCTTCTTTCTTTTTTCAAACAACTTATCAAATCCTTTTTTAAAATTTTTTATAATTTCCATCTTTACAGTCATATTCCATCCCTTCATCATATCAACCCTTATTTTTGTACATATATAAGTTTTTCTTTCTTTAAAATTTTGGGAGGGACTTTCTTTTAACAGACCAAAATACACCCAAAATCTAGTGTGTGGCACTGATCTATAATCCAGCCTGATCATATCTGATCACATTCTGTTTTTGTTTTGTTTTGTTTTGTTCTGCTTTTGTTTGTTTTTATCTTTATCTTTTTCTTTGTTCTTTTTTTCTTTCCTTTTCTTTTTTCTCTCTTTCCCTTTCTTTTCCCACTGCTTCAGGTCTTTTCTGATTTGTTTAGAGTATATTTTCTGGGGACGTTGTTACCCTGCTAGCATTTTGTTCTCTCATTAATCTATTCTCCTCTGCACAAAATGACAAGACGGAAAAAATCACCTCAACAAAAAGAACAAGAGGTAGTACCGACTGCCAGGGACCTACTCAATACGGACATTAGTACGATGTCAGATCTAGAGTTCAGAATCATCACTTTAAAGATACTAGCTGGGCTTGAAAAAAACATGGAAGTTATTAGAGAAACCCTTTCTGGAGAAGTAAAAGAACTAAAATCTAACCAAGTAGAAATCAAAAAGGCTATCAATGAGGTGCAATCAAATATGGGGGCGCTAACTGCTAGGATAAATGAGGCAGAAGAAAGAATCAGTGAGATAGAAGACCAAATGATGGAAAATAAAGAAGCTGAGAAAAAGAGAGATAAACAACTACTGGATCACGAGGGCAGAATTCGAGAGATAAACGATACCATAAGACGAAACAACATTAGAATAATTGGGATCCCAGAAGAAGAAGAAAGAGAGAGAGGGGCAGAAGGTATAATGGAGCAAATTATAGCAGAGAACTTCCCTAATTTGGGGAAGGAAACAGGCATCAAAATCCAGGAAGCACAGAGAACCCCTCTCAAAATCAATAAAAATAGGTCAACACCCCAACATCTAATAGTAAAACTTACGAGTCTCAGAGACAAAGAGAAAATCCTGAAAGCAGCTCGGGAGAAGAGATATGTAACCTACAATGGTAGAAACATTAGATTGGCAACAGACTTATCCACAGAGACCTGGCAGGCCAGAAAGGACTGGCAGGACATATTCAGAGCACTAAATGAGAAAAATATGCAGCCAAGAATACTATATCCAGCTAGGCTGTCATTGAAAATTGAAGGAGAGATAAAAACCTTCCAGGACAAACAAAAACTAAAGGAATTTGCAAACACGAAACCAGCCCTACAACAAATATTGAAAGGGGTCCTCTAAGCAAAGAGAGAGCCTAAAAGCAACATAGACCAGAAAGGGACACAAACAATATACAGTAACAGTCACTTTACAGGCAATACAATGGCACTGAATTCCTATCTTTCAATAGTTACCCTGAATGTAAATGGGCTAAATGCCCCACTCAAAAGACACAGGCTATCAGACTGGATTAAAAAACAAGACCCATCGATATGCTGTCTGCAAGAGACTCATTTTAGACACAAAGACACCCCCAGATTGAAGGTGAGGGGGTGGAAAACCATTTACCATGCTAATGGACACCAAAAGAAAGCTGGGGTGGCAATCCTTATATCAGACAAATTAGATTTTAAACCAAAGACTGTAATAAGAGATGAGGAAGGACACTATATCATACTTAAAGGGTCTATCCAACAAGAAGATCTAACAATTGTAAATATCTATGCCCCTAACATGGGAGCAGCCAATTCTATAAGGCAATTAATAACAAAAGCAAAGAAACACATCGACAACAATACAATAATAGTGGGGGACTTTAACACCCCCCTCACTGAAATGGACAGATCGTCTAAGCAAAAGATCAACAAGGAAATAAAGACTTTAAATGACACACTGGACCAAATGGACTTCACAGACATATTCAGAACATTCCATCCCAAAGCAACGGAATACACATTCTTCTCTAGTGCCCATAGAACATTCTCCAGAATAGATCACATCCTAGGTCATAAATCAGGTCTCAACCGGTACCAGAAGATTGGGATCATCCCCTGCCTATTTTCAGACCACAATGCTTTGAAACTAGAACTCAATCACAAGAGGAAAGTCAGAAAGAACTCAAATACATGGAGGCTAAAGAGCATCCTACTGAAGAATGAATGGGTCAACCAGGAAATTAAAGAAGAATTAAAAAAATTCATGGAAACCAATGAAAATGAAAACACAACTATTCCAAATCTTTGGGATACAGCAAAGGCAGTCCTAAGAGGAAAGTATATAGCAATACAAGCCTTTCTCAAGAAACAAGAAAGGTCTCAAGTACACAACCTAACCCTACACTTAAAGGAGCTGGAGAAAGAATAGCAAATAAAGCCTAAACCCAGCAGGAGAAGAGAAATAATAAAGATCAGAGCAGAAATCAATGAAATAGAAACCAAAAGAACAGTAGAACAGATCAACGAAACTAGGAGCTGGTTCTTTGAAAGAATTAACAAGATTGATAAGCCCCTGGCCAGACTTATCAAAAAGAAAAGAGAAATGACCCAAATCAACAAAATCATGAATGAAAGAGGAGAAATCACAACCAACACCAAAGAAATACAAACAAATATAAGAACATATTATGAGCAACTCTATGCCAGCAAATTAGATAACCTGGAAGTAATAGATGCATTCCTAGAGATGTATCAACTACCAAAACTGAACCAGGAAGAAATAGAACACCTGAACAGACCTATAACCACTAAGGAAATGGAAGCAGTCATCAAAAATCTCCCAAAACACAAAAGCCCAGGGCCAGATGGCTTCCCAGGGGAATTCTACCAAACATTTCAAGAAGAATTAATACCTATCCTTCTGAAACTGTTCCCAAAAATAGAAATGGAAGGAAAACTTCCAAACTCATTTTATGAGGCCAGCATTACCTTGATCCCAAAACCAGACAAAGACCATATCAAAAAGGAGAATTACAGACCAATATCCCTGATGAACATGGATGCAAAAATTCTCACCAAAATACTAGCCAATAGGATCCAACAGTACATTAAAAGGATTATTCACCACGACCAAGTCGGATTTATCCCTGGGTTGCAAGGTTGGTTCAACATCCGCAAATCAATCAACGTAATACAATACATTAACAAAAGAAAGAACAAGAATCATATGATCCTCTCAATAGATGCAGAAAAAGCATTTGGCAAAGTACAGCATCCTTTCTTGATCAAAACTCTTCAGAGTATAGGGATAGAGGGTCCATACCTCAATATCATAAAAGCCATCTATGAAAAACCTACAGCGAATATAATTCTCAATGGGGAAAAACTGAGAGCTTTCCCCCTGAGGTCAGGAACGCGGCAGGGATGTCCACTCTCCCCACTGCTATTCAACATAGTATTGGAAGTCCTAGCCACAGCAATCAGACAACAAAAAGAAATCAAAGGCATCCAAATTGGCAAAGAAGAAGTCAAACTCTCACTCTTTGCAGATGATATGATACTTTATGTGGAAAACCCCAAAGACTCCACCCCAAAACTGCTAGAACTCATACAGGAATGCAGTCAAGTGGCAGGATATAAAATCAATGCACAGAAGTCAGTGGCCTTCCTATACACCAACAACAAGTCAGAAGAAAGAGAAATTAAGGAGTCGATCCCATTTACAATTGCATCCAAAACCATAAGATACCTAGGAATAAATCTAACCAAAGAGGCAAAGGATCTGTACTCAGAAAACTATAAAATACTCATGAAAGAAATTGAGGAAGACACAAAGAAATGGAAAAACGTTCCATGCTCATGGATTGGAAGAACAAATATTGTGAAGATGTCAATCCTACCTAGAGCAATCTACACATTCAATGCAATCCCCATCAAAATACCATCCACTTTCTTCAAAGAAATGGAACAAATAATCCTAAAATTTGTATGGAACCAGAAAAGACCCCACATAGCCAGAGGAATGTTGAAAAAGAAAAGCAAAGCTGGCGGCATCACAATTCCAGACTTCCAGCTCTACTACAAAGCTGTCATCATCAAGACAGTATGGTACTGGCACAAAAACAGACACATAGATCAATGGAACAGAATAGAGAGCCCAGAAATGGACCCTCAACTATATGGTCAACTAATCTTTGACAAAGCAGGAAAGAATGTCCAATGGAAAAAAGACAGTCTCTTCAACAAATGGTGTTGGGAAAATTGGACAGCCACATGCAGAAGAATGAGACTGGACCATTTCCTTACACCACACACAAAAATAGACTCCAAATGGTTGAAAGACCTCAATGTGAGACAGGAGTCCATCAAAATCCTAAAGGAGAACACAGGCAGCAACCTCTTCGACCTCAGCCGCAGCAACTTCTTCCTAGAAACATCGCCAAAGGCAAGGGAAGCAAGGGCAAAAATGAACTCTTGGGACTTCATCAAGATAAAAAGCTTTTGCAAAGCAAAGGAAACAGTCAACAAAACCAAAAGACAACTGACAGAATGGGAGAAGATATTTGCAAATGACATATCAGATAAAGGGCTAGTATCCAAAATCTATAAAGAACTCATCAAACTCAACACCAAAAGAACAAAGAATCCAATCAAGAAATGGGCAGAAGACATGAACAGACATTTTTCCAAAGAAGACATCCAAATGGCCAACAGACACATGAAAAAGTGTTCAATATCGCTCGGCATCAGGGAAATCCAAATCAAAACCTCAGTGAGATACCACCTCACACCAGTCAGAATGGCTAAAATTAACAAGTCAGGAAATGACAGGTGTTGGCGGGGATGCGGAGAAAGGGGAACCCTCCTACACTGTTGGTGGGAATGCAAGCTGGTGCAGCCACTCTGGAAAACAGTATGGAGGTTCCTCAAAAAGTTGAAAATAGAGCTACCATATGATCCAGCAATTGCACTCCTGGGTATTTACCCCAAAGATACAAAAGTAGGGACCCGAAAGGCTACGTGCACCCCGATGTTTATAGCAGCAATGTCCACAATAGCCAAACTGTGGAAAGAGCCAAGGTGTCCATCAACAGATGAATGGATAAAGAAGATGTGGTATATATATAGAATGGAATATTATGCAGCCATCAAAAGGAATAAGATCTTGCCATTTGCAACGACGTGGATGGAACTGGAGGGTATTATGCTGAGCGAAATAAGTCAATCAGAGAAAGCCATGTATCATATGACCTCACTGATATGAGGAATTCTTAATCTCAGGAAACAAACTGAGGGGTGCTGGAGTGGGGGGTGGGGTGGGAGGGATGGGGTGACTGGGTGATGGACACTGGGGAGGGTATGTGTTCTGGTAAGTGCTGTGAATTGTGCAAGACTGTTGAATCTCAGATCTGTACCTCTGAAACAAATAATGCAATATATGTTAAGAAAGAAAAAAAGAAGAAGAAGAATGTAGCAGGAGGGGAAGAATGAAGGGGGGGAAATCGGAGGGGGAGAAGAACCATGAGAGACAATGGACTCTGAAAAACAAACTGAGGGTTCTAGAGGGGAGGGGGTTGGGAGGATGGGTTAGCCTGGTGATGGGTATTGAGGAGGGCACGTTCTGCATGGAGCACTGGGTGTTATGCACAAACAATGAATCATGGAACGCTATATCGAAAACTAATGATGTAATGTATGGGGATTAACATAACAATAAAAAAATTTAAAAAAAAATTTAATTTAAAAAAAAAAAAAGAAAGAGGAAAATTTTGGAAAAGTTGCTAGCGGAAATTCCATACATAGTTTTGTGCTCTGACTTTTTATATTTTGAATAAAAATTTATTATGTTATGTTTATTTTAATTAAAGTTTTGGACAGAATTTCTTGCAAGATAGTTTCTTGTAATTTCTGTTCAGAAAATGACCAAACTGTGAGGATCTATCATTCTTGTATTGAATTAATTCGGTTGTTGAAAAGCAGTAGCATTATCTTTCTATACTCAGTTACAGCCATGAAGTAAGTCTCAATTGATATAGTCCTTGGCATCCCGTGATATTAACAGAAGAAAGTACTAGGTAAAGAATCTAAGGTAATGTACTTGAAATAAAAGAGACCTGTGTTCAAATTCCAGCTGTCTACTTGATCTTGTGAAATTAAATAAGTAGTTGTCAGCCACAGAAATGAGCAGCTCATATAGCTTCAAGACATGGTCCTTTCTGGAAACCCCTCATCTTTTTCAATTTGTAGGTACCAAAATTAAGATGCAGTAGAAATTTAACTCAACCTCATTAAACTCACTTGCTATTCAACTGTTGCCTTGTAAATGAGAGAGATGGGAGAGGGCTACTAATCTGTGAGACAGCTCAGATACGGCAGAAAACCAATTAGGAGTGTTGGCCAAGTAGGGCCAATTAATACTGATTCAGGCAGAAAAGGAGGACAGGAAGCCTGGAACAAATAACAGGTTATGAGAACAAAAACTACAGTATGAGAAATGAGAGGGGCAGGATTTTACAAATTACATTTAAATTGTTACTTTGTCTGTGGCTTTGGCTGCTCCCAGGAAAGGAAAACTGTTGGTAGGGGGAGGAAAAATACCTTCTTAAAAATAAAACTGAGGGGTGCCTGGATGGTGCAGTCGGTTAAGTTTCTGATTTGGTTTTGGCTCAGATCTTGATCTCAGGGTCATGAGATCGAGCTCCACAGGGCTACGCACTCAGTGCAGAGTCTGCTTAAGACACTCCCTCTGCCCACCCAACCTCGAAAATAAATAAATAAATCTTAAAAAAAAAAAAGTAAAACTGAGTCCCTGGTGGTACACACACACACACACACACACACACACACACACAAGCACATGCACACGCAAATACATACTCCAGAGGCTAAAGGCTTAGGTAAAATAGCAGCAGTGTATACCCATATTCTTAAAACCTGTGGCAACCTACTTAAATGAACAAAAACTAGGAACTAAATTCCCATCTGTAATAAAACTGAGAAAAGGCTCAAATCCCAAACTGCAAACTACGACAAATATTTATCAAATACAGTGAAATTTGGCCAAAGGAGAAAGTAGAAAATTGGCATAGCAATGAATTGCTAGCATATGCTGTTTTAATTTTTCTACAGCACAAATAATTAACTCAGAGAAACTATCAGGCGCAACAGAGAAGGAAAAAGAGGGTAAATAGTCACCAGCTTTGAAACTGCTTACCAGGGTTAATTAATCTGCAGTAAACACCACCACGACCACCACCACTGCTATTCACACATGCAATGTGCACACACGTGCTCACGTGCACACACACAAACACACAACTAATGGTCGCTGTGAACTTAGCTCACCTCTTGCCTGAAAGAGGAATGTACACTGAAAGCTGAGGGAAGACATGTCTTTAGTAAAGACAAGCATATTCGGGGCGCCTGGGTGGCTCAGTCGTTAAGCGTCTGCCTTCGGCTCGGGTCATGATCCCAGGGTCCTGGGATCGAGCCCCGCGTCGGGCTCCCTGCTCAGCAGGAAGCCTGCTTCTCCCTCTCCCACTCCCCCTGCTTGTGTTCCCTCTCTCGCTGTGTCTCTCTCTGTCAAATAAATAAATAAAATTAAAAAAAAAAAAAAAAAAAAGACAAGCATACTCAATTTGGAAGTGCCGACTTTCCAGGTCACTGCGCCCAACTCCAGCATAAATTATAGCCTAGATTATACCACCATTCCAAAAAGAACAATATAGAGAAATTATACAACCAGGAATTAATTCACATATTATATATCAGTTTCAGTACTGAAAATCAGAAGTACAAGAGATATTGCATTTCCTTGTTTTCTTTGATCTGGCTCAGTCCCCATACTGCAAAGTTGATGGGAAAATCAAGCTCTTTCTTGGGGCTCCTTGGTCAGACCAATGTTCTGAGTGTGAGGGAGACCACTGCCATCCTCAGACTTCAGTTTACACTGATTAAAATTTAGATGTTTACTGTTTTAGACTTTGCAATTCCATAAACCTGCTAGTTCGGCTAGTTTCTATAAGTCTTTGGGAACTGAGAATGCCCAGGCCTTCAGGGAGGCCTTCATTATAGCACCAAGTGGTCAAAGGTATCCTTGAGTTCTTGATACATCCAAAGAGTACTGATAGTGATCATTTTGAAAAAGGTCCCTCTTCTCTCCCACCATCTCTCTCCTCTGAAGCCTCAGTCGAATATAACCTCTACCACTAGCTCCCAATGATCTATCTCTGTTCTCTTACAGGACACTAAACTGAATCCCTTAATCAGTTTTAGACTTGTAAAACAGAAAAGAGGCACAAGTAACTTTGCTTGTACTCCTGAAACAGAAATCTTGTCTCAAGTAAAAAGGATTCAACAGAATCTGACCACTGGCTTGAAACAAGGTAAGAAAAAGTATATGGTCATAGAAAAACACAAATTTATAATCCAACCAAAAATAGATACTACAAAAAAAGGAGGAGGTTTGAAAAAAGTCTTCAGAAGAAAAGTTATCTCCAAGAAACAACATAAAATTTTAGACAAATACTCCTCTATACCATTGAAAACACTAATAAAAAATGTTAAGTAAAGATATGAACAAACAGAAGAGAGCAAAGAAATATGAGATTACAAAAGAAGATGAAATATGGAATAAAAGAAATAGAAATCATGAAGAATTAAGAAGAAAAATAGATGCAGCTAAAAATAGAGTTAAAAATAATTAATTCATTTAATTAATTCATTATTTTATTCATTCAACAAATTAGGATTATGCCAGGTACTGTTCTAGTACTGGGAATATAATGATAAGAATAAGTTACCAGGAAAAGGAAAAGCAAAATGAGAAAGCAAACTCTAAGAGAACATGAAAATAAGAAAATATATGTCCAACATATGGATATTAGGTATCAGCAAAGATAAAAAGAAAAATATTCAAAGTCAAAACTGAGTAAAATTTCTGAAGATACAAGAAATCCAAATCCACAAATAAAAAGTACAAACAGTTATGAAGGCAAATCATAGAGAACAAGCAACACTAAGCTGTAGCTTGGTGAATTATCAGTTAAAATTAAGTTTAACTTTCATAGAAAAACAGAAAATTATACTGAGTTAAATAAGAGAGAAGTCTGTTTCTCCCATGAAAGTGTGAAGACCTGCATTGCGAGGTGAGAGTGGCCTGTGTTTCTTTGATGTCCTCAGGGACAGTGAACTTTCCAGCTTACTACTCCACCAAGCTCAGGGAAGTCTTTCTGCTCATAGTCTAAGGAAGCACACATTGTCCTGGATGGAGGACAGAAGAATGGAATGAGAAGAAAGAGCGAAGGACTCATACCAGCTGTCCAGAGATAAGGTTTCTAGAAGCTGCTACTCAATGCTTCCCCTTATATCCCAGCAACCAGAATCATTTTTTTTAAAGATTTATTTATTTAGTTTAGAGTGAGGGGGGCAGAAGAGACAGAGGGAGAGGGGAGAAGAGAATCCCAAGCAGACTCCATGCTGAGCACGATGCCGGGCTGGATCCCACAACCCTGAGATCATGACCTGAGCTGAAACCAAGAGTCAGCAGCTTAACAGTCTGTGCCACCAGGCACCCTGCAACCAGAATCATCTTGTTCTAGGTGGTCATGTCAGTATAGATACAAATATAAAATTTATATTACATATGGAAGAAGAGGAAAGTAAATTTTTGAGGGCAACTAGCTATCTCTATCACAAAATTGGATGTGAACTTTAAGGATAAAGAAAGAACTTTATGGACATCCATATATAAAATTCAAGTCATATACAATTAGAAAAATTTGAAATTTGTCTAATTATCTCTCATTATCTTCTACAAGGTAACTCACCAATTGCATACTAATTCACTGATACCCTATGATAAACTAAGGAGCAGTCAATATGGTTTCATTAACCATTAGCAATCATTAATATTTCTAGAGGTCTTACTAGTTCCAGGTTCTGTTCTATGACATTTATATTTGTTGTCTTATTTAATTATTACAGAAGCCTTTAAGTTAGTATTGATATAAAGCATTCACAGATGAAGCAACAAAGGCACTGATGAGATGAATAAATTGTCTGATGTAAAACAGCAAGTCATGACCCTAGAATTCAAATCCACTCAATCTGGCTGTTGATTCTATTTCTTATCTGGTATACTATAATGACTCTTGGATCACTCATAAGAATACAAAAGAATATGAGCTTACTGAAAATAAAAAAGAGTATCATTAAATAAGAGGCAACTTTCATAATTTTCCCTTCATTTTTAAAATTACAGAAATAATTTCTCAGTCCATTGTCATTGTTGAGATTAAAACAATAAAGTATACAATATAAAATATTCAGTCCTTGATGTCATTCCTCTTTGCACATATAACCTTGTACTAATGTGCAACTACTTAATTTAGATCCAAAAGTGGAATGATTAGGTCACTGGATATGTGCAATTTTATTTTCTTACATATAACAATACTGTTTTTGAGAAGGGATCTGCCAACAAATAAAATGCTACTTCTCTGTCTTCTTTCCAATACTTTTATCTTTTAAAATTGTTGCCAAATCCACTGGACAAAAAAAAATTTTAAAGAACCTCATTAAGGTTTTATTTTTCATTCCCATTCTAATTATGAAAAAAAGAGAGAAGTCACAAACTACCAATAGCAGGAAGTAGAGTGATCACATCACTACAGAATTTGTCAGTTATTAAAAAAATAGTAATACAATATTAAGAACAATATTATGGAAATATATTTGACAACGCAGATGAAATGGGAAAATATTTTAAAGGCCTAAATAACCAAAACTCATTAAAGAAGAAACAGATCATCAGAAAAAATACTGTATCTATTAAATAGAAAGAATATATAGCTAAAAGCTATCCCACAAAACTTCCAGGCCTAGATAGCTTCATTAGTGAATTCACTAAACATTTAGAGAACAAATAACATCAAATACATTCAAACTCATCCAGAAAATTGAAAAGGAGGAAGTATTTTCAACTCATTGTATGATGCCAATATTATACTGACACCAGAGTCAAACAAAGGCATTGCAAGATGTGGTGGATAATTTTATTTATCAACTTGGCTGGGCCACAGTATTGAGATAATTGGTCAACCATTAGTCTACATCTGTCTGAATTTTTTTAGGGTTTTTAGTTGTTGTTTTTTTAATGAGATTAACATCTCAATTGGTAGACTGGAGTAAAATAGATTGCCCTCCATAATATGGGTGGGCCTCACCCAATAATTTGAAGGCCTTAATAGAATAAAGTTGGACTTCCTTGCCCAGAGCAAGAAGGAGTTCTGCCAGCAGACGGCCTCTGGACTTGAACTGCAGTATCAGTTCTTCCTCGGGTCTCCAGGCTGCCAGCCTACCCTATGAATTTTGAGCTTTCCAGTTTCTATAATCCCATGAGCCAATTCCTTAAAATAAATCTCTCTGTATACATAAATGTACACAACCTATTAATTCTGCTTCTCTGGAGTACCCTAATATATAAGAAAATGAATATCGCTCATGAACAGAGTTGTGAAATCTAAACAAAATTTTAGGAAATCAAGTCTAATAACGCATAAAAAGGATAATCTTTCATGGGGTGCCTGGGTGGCTCAGTCAGTCAAGTGCTCAACTCTTGATTCTGGCTCAGGTCATGATCTCAGGGTCGTGAGACTGAGCCCTGCGTTGGGCTCTGCATTCAGCAGAGAATCTGCTTGGGATTCTTTCCCTCTCCCTCTGCCCCCCCCCCAAAAAAATAAGCAAATAAATCTTTAAAAAAAGATAATCCATCATGACAAAGTGGTGTTTATCAAGAGAATGCAAGGTCAGACTAACTCCTGAAAATCAGCATGATTTGCCATATTGACATTATTATACGAGCCTATGAATATAGGGGCAAAAAGCAACTGATGAAATCCAACACTCGCTTCTGACAAAAACTCCCTGCAAACTAAGAATGGAAGAAAATCGCCTCAACCTAAAAAAGGGCATTTGTAAAAAACTTACAACTAACATCATCCTTGACAGTCAAAGACAAGGCTGTGATCAGGTGAAGACAAGGCCTTTGGACTTGAACTTCCATTATTTTTATCCAACACTATCCAGGACAGTGAGGAAAGAAGAAGAAATAAAAGGCATCCACAAAAGAAAGGGATAATTGAAATTATCTTCTACATATAAAATATGATACAATGTACCAGAAAGCTACTAAAAATTAGAAAAGAATTTAGCAATATTGCAGAATACAGATCAATAAACAATAACCACGTATATTTCTATATGCTAGCAGGGAATAGCCAGAAGTTGAAATTTTAAAAATGCTATTTTTAATAGCATCAAAAATATGAAATAGAGATAAACCTGAAAAATATGTGAAAGACATGTACATTATAAAACATTGTTGTGAGAAATTAAAGACTTAAATAAGTGGAGAGATATATTTTTGTTTATGGGTCAGAAGCCTCAACATTGGTAAAATGTCAATTTCTCCAGATAAATACACAGATTTAATACAATTCTAATCAAAATGTTTTTTGTAGAAGTTGATAAACTGATCCTAAAATTCACTTGAAAATAAAACAGAATTAGAATATCTAAAATACCTTTGCAGAATTTTTTTGTTTTTTGTGGAAATTGATAAACTGATTTCAAAATTCACTTGAAAATGTAAAGGAATGGGGTGCCTGGGTGGCTCAGTCATGAAGCGTCTGCCTTTGGCTCAGGTCATGGTCTCAGGGTCCTGGGATTGAGCCCTGCCTCAGGCTCCCTGCTTGGCGGGAAGCCTGCTTCTCCCTCTTCCACTCCCCCTGCTTGTGTTCCCTCTCTCGCTATGTATCTCTCTGTCAAATAAATAAATAAAATCTTTAAAAAAAAAAAAAAAAGAAAGAAAGAAAAAGAAAACGTAAAGGAATTAGAATATCTAAAATACCTTTGAAAAATCAGAACAAAGCCAGAGGACTCACACTTAATGATTTTTAGATTTATTAGAAAACTATAGTATTGAAGATAGGTTATATTAGTATCAAGACAGACAAATAGATGAATGGAATAAAAAGAGAGAGTCTAGAAATAAACCCACACATATATGGACAACTGGTTTTTGACAAATATGTAAGGACAATTTAGTGGAGAAAGGAGTCTTTTCAACAAATGATGCTGGAACAATTAAATAATCACATGCAAAAAAATGACCGTTGATCCATAACTTGAACAATATATAAAAATTAACTCAAAATATATCATATACCTAAATGTAAAACCAACAATTTTAAAGCTTCTAGAAAAAAAAAAAAAAGAAATGCTTTCTTGAACTTGGATAAGGAAACATTATCTTAGATATGATAAAAGGATGATCCATAAAACAAAGTACTACTTTTAATTGTACTTTATCAAAGTTATAAATTCCTGCTCATCAAAAGACACTGTTAATAAAATTAAACTACAAACCACAGACTGGAAAGATTTTGAAAATCACACATCTGATGAAGGATTTAAACAGCAGAATATATGAAAGACTCCCACACCTCAATAAGAGAATAATTGAAATCATCGGCAAAACTTCTGAACATGTACTTCGCCAAACAATATTTATGAATAACAAAAAAATGCCTGAAAAATGCTAAACATCTTTGGTCACTGGAGAAATGCCTATTAAAACCACAATGAGCTACCATTACACATATATTAGAATGTCTAAATAGGAAAAAAAAAAAACAACGCAAGTGTTGGAGAGGATATGGTGCCACTGGAATTCTCATACACTGTTGATAGGAATGTAAAATAGCATTGCCACTTTGGAAAACATTTTGCCAGCTTCTTTAATTTGATGTATTTCTACCATATGTTCCAACTGTTGCATTCCTAAGCATTACCCAAGGGAGACTAAAATTCAATGTCCACATAAAGACTTATAAATGAATGTTCACATCAGCTTTATTTGTAATAGTGAAACACTGGTAACAATTCAAGTATCCGTCAATCAATGAATGGTTAAACCGTGGTACTTACATACAATGAAATACCACTCAACAGTAAAAACGTAAACTATTGATAACATGCTACAATATGGATAAATCTCAAAATATTTATTCTGAATAGCAGAAGCCAGAAAAAATGAGTATATACCACATAGGTAAAAAGGAAGGTGGTAGGAAAGATCAGGTGCGAGAGATCACAAGAGGCAAGAGGAAATTGAGGGGTCATAGGCTCATTATCTTGATTGTAATGACGGCTTCATGGGTGTGTGTATATGTCAAATTTTATCAAATTAGTGCAATTTAGGGTGTGTCAATTATACTTCAATAAATATGTTTAAAATAAAACTAAACACAAACAACTATAGTTAAAGAATATGAAAAATAACATTTAAGAGAGGCAATGTACAATTTATTATTATCTTTTAATTGACCCTTATGAATAAGAAGAGGGAGTAGAGTGTTTTGGAGTATATTATTAAGACCTTATAATTTATTTAAAGTAATTCTTCTCATTAACCTCCTTCTTTTCTTCCATGTGACTCTAAATCCATGTTTTTGAAGTATAACATATCTTTCATATTTAGTCTGTCGAACAGCATTCAGCAATAAACCTAGCAAATAGTTTTATATTAAAAATCCTGAGCCACTATTGGTACTCTGACTTTTAAGCTTAAGAGCACACAGGAAATGTTTTGTGTTATATTTCATGAACCACCAAATCCTCTGTTGAACAAAATCAAGACATTTGACAAAAGTTAGTCAGACAAGCACTGAAAAACTGTGGAGGTAATGAGAGACCTATAAATCTCCAAAGCCTTACTTCCCCATGAACTTGAAGGGCTACCTTGGTGCTTAGCCAAGTTGAAACCATGGAGGTCTGAACATCAGTCAACATCAATGATGAGACCAGGGAGAGAGAGGCCTTTTTTTTTTTTTTTAAGATTTTATTTATTTATTTGGCAGACAGAGACACAGCGAGAGAGGGAACACAAGCAGGGGGAGTGGGAGAGGGAGAAGCAGGCTTCCCGCTGAGCAGGGAGCAGGATGCGGGGCTCAATCCCAGGACCCTGGGACCATGACCTGAGCCAAAGGCAGATGCTTAACAACTGAGCCACCCAGGCGCCCTGAGAGAGGTCTTTTTTTGAGAAAGTGGGTGTCCTCAGAAGCCTTAGGTATTAAAGAATTAAAAATGAGAAATATTATTTTGACCCAATAAAATTTGTAACATTATTCAAATGAAAATAGTCTTCTAAAATCATATTCAATTCTGGATTAAATACATTTTAAAACTTGCAATGCAAAATAGATTTTAAAAAATATGTATTTAATATAAATTGGCATCCCAATCACCTATTGAATTTGAGTGTTGCAAATACTTAAATAGCTTAGTAAAGAATATTTGCTTAGAAAGTAATTAAGGAAATCAGTTTTTTAATGAAAGCAATTAACATATTCACAGTGCTTCCATTTAATGTAATTGCTTAATATTAATGTGCAGCATAGACGGTTCAGTTAAATTAGTTTTAATTTGGTATAGAGCATCAAAGCTTTCCAGTGAGATTAGATTTCACCAAATAACCTGTATTTCCAGACACATAAAGTGTTTAGGATGGTGATTGGTGAAACAATTCAATATAATTGAAAATTGTATTAGAAGATCCCCTCATTGTCCTTTGTAGTGAAAGTTAAACTTTTAAGTCATTATGATGCAAGTCTAACTAAATTGTGGCCATACAGGACTCACTACAGCATTACTTTGAGATGTCAGCTCGTGATGTTCCAGCTCATCCACGGATTCAAAACTGCTTTTGACAGTAGTTTTGGTCCAACCAGAACTTCCTGCAACCTACTCTTGTGTAGGAAGAGGGATGGGTTTCTACCAGGAGAAACATGAGCTTTTGGGTTTCTTTACAATTCTTTTTATTTGCAGACTACATGGCAGGCATCTAGAGGTCAAGAGACTTCTTTCAATCAAAGAGAAATACCTCCCTTCAAGGGGAGACTGTGCATTAACTATCATGCCAGAGAAAGGATATTGCAGAGAGAGCCTAGAAAGGGCAGGCTAAGGCAGAGATTTTCAATCTGTGCCACATCATGCCCCACGTGTTCCGCTGAGCTCCCATATAGGAACCTCTTATAATACTTATCACTCCTTTACATTGAATTCATTTGCATATTTGCAATTATATGTGTTGTTCTTTTCTTAGAAGACAGTACTCATTAAGTGTACAGGATTTGGGAGCCAGACACCTATGTTCAATACTAGGCCTACCACTTGCTAGTTCGAAGATCTGTGTAAGTTATTCAACATCTGCTCCTTGGCTTCCTCACCTAAAAATGGTTAATAACAGCATCTACCTCATATAGTTGTTATGAGGATTAAAAAAATTAATACAAGCAAAGTTAATACCTAGCACATAATGAACATTTAGTAAATTATTATCATTATTGCTAAATTGTAAGCTTCATAAGTACAGAATTATTTATAACTGCATTTATTACAGTGTTTAATTCAGTGTCTTGTACCAAATAAATTAAATTACCTCCCCCCCCTTATACCTAACTCTGATTCATACTTCAATCTCAGAAAGGCCCACCCTGATTCCACAGACATTAGAAACCTCATTGTATATGATCCAAAAGCACGTGAATGTTTTCTGCTCTTTTTTCCTCTCATTTTATTTATTATTAATGTATATTTAACCTATAATGATATATTAGTTTCAAGTGTACAACATATTGATACAACAATTCTATACATTACGTAGTGCTCACCATGACAAGTGTAGTCACCATCAATGTTATTACAATATTATTGACTATATTCACTATGTGGTAGATTTCATCTCTGTGATTTATTTATTTTATAATTGAAAGTTTGAATGCTTCTCATTCTTTACTTGATTACTTAATTTTTTTTGTCATATCTGCTACTGCATAAGCATCAGGAGGCCATGGCCTTTATTGATTCACTGCTGTGTCATTAACATTTATATCAGTGTCCAATATGCAAAAAGTATTCAGTGAACATCTGTTGATAGAATTAATTGCAATAATAGTTCAACAGAGCTGACCTAAATGCCTGGATGCTAGTTGCTCACACTGATAGTAAGAAACCAAAAACAAAATCGGAGGGGGAGAAGAACCATGAGAGACGATGGACTCTGAAGAACAAACTGAGGGTTCTAGAGGGGAGGCTGTTGGGGGGATGGGTTAGCCTGGTGATGGGTATTAAAGAGGGCACGTTCTGCATGGAGCACTGGGTGTTATGCACAAACAATGAATCATGGAACACTACATCAAAAACTAATGATGTAATGTATGGGGATTAACATAACAATAAAAATAAAAATTAAAAAAAAAAGAAACCAAAAACAAAACATGTTAGCAGAATGAATTAAGAGTTAAACAGTGGATATTTTCATATTTGCACACTTTGCAGTATTTTTTACTAACAGGAAAATTAGCCACTTTCATGTCACTAAGTAACCATGTTATGTGTATTAAACAGGATTGTATATAAATAAAAGCAGATCAGCACTATGAAACAAAAGCTCTAATCTCCATAGATTTTTCTTTAGGTCTTTTTCTTCAACTTTTAAAAAGCCTTTCACTTTTTCCCTCCCCTGATTACACTTAAAACATGACAATCAATCTTGCTCTGTGCTCTATCCTGTACTTGAAGCAGAAAAAAATTCACTGCTCTTTGAAATCAACCATCCTTTAAGATTACCCCTCAACAATTCTGCTCTTGCCTTGGGAATAGCCTTCGGAATCCTTGTTCCTCTGTTAGTGCTAATTCCCCGTATGATGTGATTTTTCTTAACACTAGCTAGGACTGTGGTCTGGGCCTCTGAACATTTGGAAATTAAAACGGTGTCCATGGGAGATTTCTTTTTCTCAACATCTTTCTATACAGTAGAAATACTTTTCCCTTTGAAAATTAGCATATGACCTTATAAAGGCTCCAAGTCAATACCAAAGTGCTAATCGCATAGATACTTCTCTGATGAAACTGATAGAGTGACCATATTTTGTTAAGGTAAAAGACGCAAATAAAAGGATTATGTTAGTCACTTTAAAATTAGAGATTACTATAAATCCTACTTATTAATGCAATAATAAGTTGAAATGTATAATATACCAGAATGTTATTGTATTTTTGTAAACAACATTGTATTATATACATAAAATGACAATCTAATGAGATTCTCTCAATAGCTTTAAATTGCTGCATCTCTGTTTATATTACATTGCTACTGATTTTTGCAATTGTGCCTTGCTGCCATTTAGTCCACAGAGAAATGCATTCATTCTCCATTACTGATAGCTCCTCGCATATGTGGTTTCTATTCATCTTTTCCTTTATTTTGTTCAAATCTGTTTTTTCTTTTTTAAAGAAAATGTATGTATGTATCTGAATTAGTAGGGACTCAGGGAAATTTTTGTCTGGACAATGAGGGGCCAAAGTGATAGAAATATCTAAAATAATTGTAGCACAGAGCTTGAGTTGGTCCTTTTTGAATGATCCACTCAGATTTTGAGATGGCTAGAATATCTCAAATATTATGCTGTTTTTATAAAGGAAGAAACTTCTGCCACCATATTTCTGCCATTCTTTCTGTCCTTCCTTACATCTAACCCACGGATTCATAGATCCATAGATCCAATGTTTTCTACCCATAGAAAGAATTTATTTTCAATTTGGTCATTCACTGGACCACTTTTGCCGAGAGATGACATAACTAGGGGTTAAAGAAGACCAAGGACTCACCTGCTCTCTTCCTAGTTCATGAGTCTCTGTGGCTATCAGACCTATCACTCTCTGGCTCTGGCTTCTCAAGGGTGAACTTTCAAGTCGAGGCTGCTTTTTAAAGATCAACCTGGAAATGCTGTTTGTCCTCCATTCTATGCCAGCTTCTCTGACTAAGGCTGGGATGGCAGGTGAGGCTGGAATCGACCTCCTCAGTCCCACATTTTAGCTTTCAGGAGAAGGAAGATGAAATAGAGTCCTCCCCTGGGCCTCCTGGCCCAAGCCAGGTTCTCAAATGCAGCTTTAATCAGAAAGTCTCCTGAAGGGTCTATCGAGTATTTGTTCAGCAAGAAATAAAATGGTACTTGGTATCTTATTGAGTATTACTTTTTGCATGTATGACTCCCTTCTTTGTAGGAAACCTCAGAGGAAAGGAAAAATATGTAGCAGGATTCAGGGACATAACCCTTGCCCCATGTATGCTCTAAAAGGAAAAATCAGGGTGCACATTAAGGATTGCTGTATTTCAGTGGGCTCCCTTCAGACATAATGGAGATCAGTCTTACAGCAATTCTACATTCTTTAAGTCTGAAACTTAGTCCAAATTGGCTCAGAAATTGAGGATCCATGAATATCCAAGTTATAAGTTTGTGCCCATAGCTAAAATGAGCTGAATAATAATAATAATAATAAATTTAATAATTTCTTCTGTAAAAGAATCTTTTATGAAATTCTTAAAATACATCCATGAGATAGCAATTATTATTATTTCCATTTTCCATTCCCCAAAAACAACTTCAGAGAAATCAAGTTGCTAAAATGCAAATTCAAAATTGATGCCCCTAACTGCTACACAATTTTATGTCTTAATCAGATTTTCTCTTATAAGAGATACACTTACTTTACTAATAGTATCAATACATGGAATTCTAACATGATATGTATTCATCTGTCTCCTGTCTTCCCGAGAAAATAAATAAATAAACCTACCAATCATGTTTATTTTAAAGTAAGTGACTATCAGAGACCATTTGCTTAGAATAGGTTCTATGGAAGAGAGGAGTGAGGGAGCATGCGATAACTGAGATGCATTTAGTACATAAAGAATTGCCTAAAATGGAACCAGTTCCCTAAAACACACGCTAAATACTTCACAATTTTGCCTTATACAAATCCTGCCAATAGAGACTTTTCTATAAATAAGAGTCCTATCACTTCAATTCCTTTCAGAGAAAACAATCAGAGATCTGAAACAATAGCGGGAAAATAATAAAATTATTATTTTTTTAAAGATTTATTGATTTATGTATTTGACAGAGAGAGACACAGCAAGAGACAGAACACAAGCAGGCGGAGTGGGAGAGGGAGAAGCAGGCTTCCTGCCCATCAGGGAGCCCGATGTGGGGCTCGATCCCAGGACCCTGGGATCATGACCTGAGCTGAAGGCAGATGCTTAATGACTGAGCCACCCAGGCACCCCAATAAAATTATTTTTGACTCCAGACACCAACGAGTCCTGAACAGCCAAACAAAATGGTCCATTTTGGGTCCTTACTGTTTCGGCCCATAGCCTTGCAATCTCATTGGGGTCCTCTCTTTCTCTATGTCCTATGTCCTCTGCACTCTGGTGTCCTCACAGTTCCTTCTTATTGTCTCTACTCCCTCCTCCCAGTGAATAAACCCGACCACATCTCATCAGGGTTCAAGCAAACGCAACTCCACATGGATTCTTTCCATTTTTCCTCTAACCACTCTGTTAAACATTTCCTTAAATTCCCTTTTCCTTTCTGGGATAGACAAAAAGAAAAGGAAGGATGTAACATAGCATTCTACTATTTTTTTTAAAGATTTTATTTATTTATTTGGCAGAGAGATAGAGAGCACAAGTAGGCAGAGCGGCAGGCAGAGGGAGAGGCAGAGGGAGAAGCAGGCTCTCCGAGGACCAGGGAGCCCGATCATGACCTGAGCCGAAGGCAGATGCTTAACCGACTGAGCCACCCAGGTGCCCCCACAGCATTCTATTATTGACAGGAAAAAAGAAAAAAAGAAAAGTGAGAATATTGATATGTGCAGTGATATATATATTCTCCTCTTACCCCACTAGGAAGAAGGATGCCTCAGCTCCCTTGAAATCTGGCCTCTACTAAAATATCAGAGGCCTTGATTATTTACCTGGTTTACTGGCAGACGCTATCTGAATGACTTCTTAGGATAATTAGGATGGCAACTATCTTTATGGAGGGAAACTTCTTTAAGAACCTAAGATCCCATCTGTAGAACATAGTAAATGTCTTGCTTGGAACTATAATGTATTTAATTGAAACAATGAATTGAAACACTAAAAAGCTCATAAGCATCCTCTTTACTCACAACATTCTTTTTTTTTTTCCTCTGCCTTCCATACAGTGCCTAAGTCAATGCAGTTTTCACAATGAGTACCCAATATATATTATATTTGAGGGTTTTTGTTATTTCTGTTGAATGAGCAAAATATTGACTAAGGCTAATTCAAAAAGGGTACGATCGGGCCCCGCATCGGGCTCCCCGCTCAGTGGGAAGCCTGCTTCTTCCTCTCCCACTCCCCCTGCTTGTGTTCCCTCTCTCGCTGTGTCTCTCTCTGTCAAATAAATAAAATCTTTAAAAAAAAAAAAACAAACAAACAAAAAAAAAAAACAAAAAGGGTACGTACTTCACTGATGAAAAAGCAAAGATATTCTCTGCTATTCTCCCTCATAGAGTATTCAGGGAACAATTTTTATTAAAAAGAATCACCAATAATCATATCTAGCAATCAGTGATACAGAAAATATTTAAGCTATCACCACCATCTTACCCTTCCTTTGCTTTAAGATGCTCAAACATGTGTGAATAAATACCTGAATAAAAAGCAAACCTAAAAAAAGCCCTCATAATTTCTTCTGTATCTGAAGGCAAGGAGGAAAAACATTACAACTTTTAACTATTTTAGGACTTCCAGAGATTTCTTTGATGTTAACCTTTAAAACATCTATAATAATAGTCCATCATTTTCAAAACACTTTGATTTACTTTTTACTTTTTTTTTTTTTAATTCTCACAACTATCCTATTTGTAAAACAGAACAAGAATTATTAGTTCCATCTCACAGCTAAGAAAACTAATGCTCAGACAGGTTAAGGGACATACATAAGGACACCTTTCCTACAGGTAGGGACTTAAGATTTATCAAAGAGATTTCTTTACTTCTGATCCTGTGATCCTTCTACTGTATTATGTCACCTACCTCTAAAAGGATGATGCTTCCCATAAATCTATATCAAGGCTAGACTGATTATTATGAATTAGTGATGTTTTATCTTCAGCTCACTGTTATTCTTTATGTGTAAACCTCTCTTCATTTTCAGACTCCACCTAACTCCTAAACTCTGTCCCTAAGTTGGCCCTGGATTAATAGATCCTCCATTGTAAGGCCGTTCCTATGCTTTCTATGCTGTGCCCCAGAAATTATCTTCTTAATTCTGCCCCCCACTTCCCTCCGTGATATTCAGAAAGAAGTAGTGTTGGGTATGGAATAACAATTATTGTGCCTTAGGCACAGTAGGCACACTTAGGTATGGGTTGAATGGACTTGAATCTCCACTGCCTTGGAACATACTGCCATCTCATAAGGAAATTTTGAAAACGAATATAAGCTGTTTTCATTATGGCTTACTATAATGCTACTCTTCGTTTTTTCCCAACTCTCTCACACTACTAATTGATAAAGTACATTTTTAGCAATGATGGCCTACTCGACAGTATTGCTCCCCAGGATTTTATCAGAAATTCCAGGGTCAAAATGAAGTTTGAAAACATTTTTCCCCAAACTGGGTATTTCTCCAAAGAGAAAGGATATGCCCACCTCTTTAGACTCACTGGTTACCCATCTTGGTATCATCACTGTATTTCAGCAGGAGTATTTAATGCCTTCATCCAAAGGTGACTACAGACAGAATTGGTAGGCTAATTGCAGGGTGTAATGGTAGGGTAGATATATTTCTGCAAAGATAACCACTTTAATGCCACCACTTTCAGATTTGTGACAACAGGACCCCTTGGTCAGGTTTGGTCTGTGGAGATTTGTTTTAAATAAAATGGAAATAGGGCGCCTGGGTGGCTCAGTTGGTTAAGTGACTGCTTTCAGCTCAGCTCATGATCCTGGAGTCCCAGGACTGAGTCCCGCATCGGGCTCCCTGCTCAGCAGGGAGTCTGCTTCTCCCTTGGACCCTCCCCTCTCTCGTGCTCTCTCTCTCGCTCTCTCTCAAATAAATAAAAAAAAAAAATAAAATAAAATAAAATAAAATAAAATAAAAAATAAATAAATAAAATGGAAATATTCACAGACTAAAAAGGACTGCTGAATGAAGTGAGGATAAAGAAGACAAAGAGAAGGGGGAGAAAGGAAATTGCTCTTTATTGAGCACTTCCTCTATGTCAGGCAGTTTATACACATTAATTCTCGTAAAGTCCTAGAAGTCATTATTCATATCCTTATTATGTTGGTAAAAGAACGGAGATTAGAGAGGCTAAATGTTCCCCCCAAGTTCATTAAACAGTACATTTCCTTATATACTTTACACTTTAGCAGGCCTGTTAAATAGGTACACTGTTGTGATGGTGGTCAGACTCGAATCCCAAGCCCCTTGTCCTTCCACCATAGCCTCCTGAATATACAAATGGTGCTATGTTGCTATGTGTACTATTAGGAAATAGGGGCCAAACTGTGTGAGACTTTTACAACCTTGTACACAAGCCAGTGCTACTATTTTATAAGAAAATATATTTGTTCTTCAATATTTAAGCCACTAAGATGAGATGAAAGATGAAGATACATCAAATATTATGGATTGGGATCTAGTCAGATTCCAGTGTATGACACACACCTGAATGGAAATTAAATGGAACCCAAAAATTAGAGTAATTAAGCGTAAAGGAATTTTTAGATTAAAAAGGACTAAATATGGGTTAGCTTCATGAATTTCTAGTCCAACAACTGAGCATCTAGTCCAACACCCTTATTTTCTGGACTGAGAAACTGAGGATCTGAGAAGTGAAATGATTTGCCTTAATATTCAGTTGTTATCTGCCATACACATCTATTTTTCAAAGCAGACTTCCCAAGGATGTCAAGGTGCCCTTCAGTAATTGCGGGACCACCTCTGCAAGCTATCATTATGAAGATTAATTATTTGTTTAACACTGATGGATCTGGCACTGTACCAGGCATAAAGAATATGTACTCAGGGCTCAAAAGACACACAATCTAAATCAGAAAGACAAATAGATATTTTAAGAGCTCAAAGGGTGATTAGAACCTTGAAGTATAAGTCACCATGTTCATATTTATAAAAAAAAAAAAGTTATTCTCCCCTTTCATTGCTTTAACAGCTCATAAATACCACTGAGATGGGAAGGATGACAATAAGAGCATTTGTGAAACTGCATGCAATTGCTTGAGAATATTATTCATTTTAGTGAGTTTATTACTGGACAGCTGTTTACAAATTTAGGAGCAGATTGGCCCATGGATGAATGAATTTTGTTGAAGAAACAGGAACATGAGGAGCTTTTGAGGTCCTTGCTGATAATATTCATACTAACCACTGTTCCATAATTTCCCACAGGGAGCAGTTGGATTTTTCCATATCAGCTGATTAGTGGTAAATATTGTCTGAATTATCCTGACAACGAATAGGATATAAAACATATCTTTAGGGACACTGAAAGCTCAGGAATTCATATGAAGCTGGGTGTGGGGGGGTTTCAGACTTTGGTGTTTGAATGCATTATGGTTTAAAAATCCTGCAGGCTATTGTCTACTTGTCATCACCAGGTTATATTCATCTGGCCCATGTTGATGCCAAAAAAAGGTCCTAGAAGAACTATTTTTTTTTAAATGTTATAAGCATAGATTTGTAATCATCAGAACCGATTTCAATTCCTAGCTCCATCACTTACATATATGACTCGGGCAAGTGACTTCAACTTGATGAGACTCAATGTCCCATTATGAGAAATAGTAATGATAATACCAATATCTTATTAGGCTAAAATGAGTCTATTTTTGTAAAAAAAAAAAATGCTAGCACAATGTTTGGCACAACGTAGGTACTCAATAAATAGTAATACAGTTATTGTGTTTCTCACTTATGTAATTCATCAGGTTAGGAGTGCTCTCTTCACAGACACTTGAAGATGTGGTTCTTTGTAATGTGCCACAAAGAAAAGAGTGTTTGCTTTGAAACCCAATAAATATAAACCAGAACAATGTATTAATTTTTCAAAAGGTTTAAATTCACTGAGCTTCAGTTTTCTCATTGGAAAAAAATGGAATAATAAAACATAACTGAGAAGGCAATTGTGAAAAGTCAAATAAGATATTACATGTGAGTAAAGGACCTGGAACATCATAGTCCTTTAAAAAAATTAAATTTAATTTAAATTTAAATTAAAATAAAATTTAAAATTTTTAAAAAATGTTACATATACACAACTGTGTGTTAATAGATCACATTTTATTATAATTATTTGTCAATTTCATCTATGCCAATGTAAATACTTAGGAGGAGATCTGTTTTTTCATCTCCGTAATCCCAGTGCCTGATTAGTAAGTGGTTACTAATTTTGTGGAGGGAATACATGTATATTTCATTTATTACTCAAAAGTGACCACTAGATGAGATTTTAGAATTATAATAAAAGTTGATAGACTATAGGATGTTTGCATTTTACTTCATAAGAAGACAGCCCTTACTTACATACGATACAGAAGAATTTCTTCCATGAAAGAAAGAACACTAAGTAGAAAAAACTAATATATCTAGATCTCTGGTCATCAGTTCATCTAGTCATTAATTCAAAAATGCCACATGTAAGACACTGTGTAAGACCTTAGGGATAGGATAGTAAACAAAACAGATTTGGCCTCTACTCACTTGGAGTTATGGTACAATGGGGAAGATATATACTAGTCAAACGATTGCCAAAATAAATGTAAATTTACACCTTTGATAATTGCTATGAACAAGGAGATTGGAGTGTCATGGAAGCAAATGGGAAAGAATGTCCAATGGGACTATTTTCCTTTTGTCTCAAAATTTTGCCAAGGTCCTCTCAGTTGATAACTACATGGATAATGAGTGATCACATTTTCTAAGAAGGAACAGGTATCCCCAAAGTCTCTACCAGTCTTAATCACTTACCTCTAGGCCACATAAGTGAGGGCTAGAAAATAATTCTGAAGAAAGACGCATTGAAAGAGAGAATTCCTTGAATAGAATTCACAGGAATAAAAGCACTGTGGCTTTTTTCCATTACCATTCCTGCTCCCCACAAATTCAAGTCAAATTTATGCCCCTGATGGAGACTGTGGGGTTATCTGCATTAGGAGAGACTTGAATCTCACTCTAGGCATAGGTGGTAAGCTACGGAAACTCATGGACGCTCTTCATACACTTAGAAGAGAGTGCTAGAGAACTACACTGGCATCATTGAGAGTCTCGGGTTGTATGAGGTTGTAACTCGTGACTGAATCTTGAAAGCAAAATACTGAAGGCAGGAGCAAGCTGGACTGCCACCAATAGGGTTCTTGTGAATGGAGTAGATATTGGGTAGCTAAGCTTGCTACACCCTGGAAGGATGTCTGTGATGGTTGATTTTATGTGTGAACCTGACTGGATCACAGGGCGCCCAGGTATTTGATTAGACATTATTTCATTATTTCTGTGAAGGGGTTCCTGAATGAGATTAGCATTGAATCAGTGGACTGAGTAAAACAGATGGGTGGGAACCATCTAATCTGTGAAGACCTACATAGAAAGAGGCAGAGCAAGCATAATTTTTTCTCTCTAATGCCTGACTGCTGAGCTGCAACATTGGTCCTCTCCTACCCTCAGACTGCGAATTACATTAGCAGCTACTCTAGTTCTCAAGCCTTCAGGCTCAAACTGAATTACAACATCAGCTTTCCTGGTCTCTAGCTTGCAGATGGTAGATCATGAGACTTAGCCTCTATAATCAGGTGACCCAATTCCTTATAATAAATCTCAATCTTTCTCAGTAAATAGATAGATAGAGATGTGAATGTGGATATATAGATATAGATTCTATTGATTCTGTTTCTCTGGAGCACTCTGACAAATCCCACTCAAAAGGATCATCTTCAGGAATGGGGGGTGGACTTTAGAGCAGGAGTTGAGAGGAATTATCAAATGATCATACAGAAAGAAAATTGCATCCACTGAGGTAAATATCTTATAATCTTTTCCATCAGCAGTTACTCCTTTCCTGGGCCCAATATTGTTTGTCTCAGTTTTGTTTCTTAGAGAAGAGTGCCAATTATTTGTGCTAAAATACATGTTAAATATAGTAAACCTCCTTGTAAAGTTGAGGTATAAGTAGTTGGAGAAAAACACCAGAAACTGGGTCACAGAAGAAAATGATTCATTCAGGGTTTGAAAGTGGGACAGTATAGGATGGAAACAGGGTTGAGTTGAAAAGAGAAAGCAGGTGGGTGGAAATGAGGAGGTCAATTCTAAATGAATGTTTTATTGATAAAGAAAATTATCCCAATTGTCCAAACCATTTCTCAAGAAAAACGAAGAATTGATTCTTGATACTCAGTGAAAATATTCTTGGTCTCATTAGTCTGGAAGTTTATTTAAAAAAAAAAACTTGCTTTTTAAAATTTAATTTACGAAATACATTTTCATACATTATCTAATCCACTTTTGAAATAAATATGGATGGGGCGCCTGGGTGGCTCAGTCGGTTGAGACTGCCTTCAGCTCAGGTCATGATCCCAGGGTCCTGGTATCGAGCCCTACATCGGGCTCCCTGCTCAGCAGGGAGCCTGCTTCTCCCTCTGCCTCTCCCCTGCTTGTGCTCTCTCTCTCTGTCAAATAAATAAATAAATTAAAAAATAAAAAAAAAGAAAGAAATATGGAGTGACCAAGTAGAGCCTATTAGAAATTCTCACTTGCCCAGGATAAAAGGGAGCATCAGGGAATGAGGATAATAAGAATTCATCTTTAAAGGGAGGAGCCAAATGGAGTTTCTCTGAATGGCTCTCTCCACTGATGGCCTTGCAGTTCCAAAAAGAAGAATACCTTTTAAGGAGGTTGAATTCTACTCTTGGCAGTTGTCCTGCTTATAAGAATTCCCTAAGATCCTGGCCCTCTTCCGGCACAAGAAATGGCCCTCCGATAGTGGTATCGCTGGTCATCATGATTTCTGGGTGGCCTGTTTTATATCTACAGTAGCTCCTTTCAATTTGCTGTGTTGGGTGATTTCCCAAGGTATGGTATATAAATAGTGTTAGTTTCTTGTACCAATTTATTTATTGATTAGCTCTCCCACAGGTAAGGAAATGAGAAACCATTATAGGCATATATAAAACCTGACAACTAGCCTGCTTGGACAGAATTTTGCACAGCAATCTGCTTTATTCTCACACTGGCACAGCTGTGTCATATACTGAAGAAATCTAAATCATTTCCACCACATGCACGGCATATCACAGTGTTCAACTGCAACCTCCTTTATCAGGAAAGCTAATTATATCCTCTTATTAAATTCAGACACTGTATTTCCACACTGTATCTTTAAGATGTATCATTTTCTTTTCTCCCTCTATTTTTCGCACGGGTTGTGGCCTTGAGATCTCTATATTCTTAGTTCCATCCTCCTCATTTCCCCCTACAATAAGCCCTCTCTCCTATTCACCAGTCTGCTCTCCTAGTCTTAGCTGTCAGCAGTAACTCCTCCTTCCCTAGGTCTGTTCTATCCCCGGAAGCTTCCTCTTTAATCACTTTCCCCCACTTTCTGTGTCCTTGGGCAGCCCTATAGAGACCTTAAGCTTCTACACTGCACTCTTTTTTTTTTCCACCTAGAAGGAAAGTTGAAAGCAAAGAGTGACATGTGATTAATCACATGCAAATTCATGCATGTCTTTTCTTTTCCCCAAAACATTATTTCATGGAGCAAACACAGATTTTTAAATTAAAGGCATGGTAGCAACTTAAGTGTCATTGTTCCATTATTTCAAGAAAATGTATTGATTGAGCACAGACTATGCTCAATATAGTAATGTGAGAACACAGATTAAGACGAACGAGAGAGAATAATTACATTTAAGGAACTTTATCATATGGGGTGCAGATAAACTATCACAAGAAGTATCATATAAATTGAATAGGATAAACCTCAGGAGAGGTCTAAAAGGGGCCTATATTGAGGAGAGCATATTGAATAAAGTAGATCAAGGCATTCTTTAGAAAGAGGATGTACTTAAGATTGATGGAATGAACAGTAAGGGAAAGAGATACTGAGAGGTTGGGGAAGTCATTCCAGGGAGAAAGTAGAAGCAAAGACACATGAGGATACACAGGGGTATTGGGGAATAGCCAATAACCAATTCTGGATAAAATAATGGAGTATAGAGAGCATGATGGGGTCACTCATATCAAGCAGTGACATAAAGATTCAGGAAGGCAGGCAAGGGCAATGAGCAGAGAATAGATACCACTAAAATCAGGACACACTGGCGGTAGGAAGAACTGCTAATTAGCAAGACCAAGAAAACCTGGAAGAACCAAGAACTGGTAATCACTAGAACCAGAAGAGACCTGGCAGGGCTAAAGACTGATTAAACTCCTTTAAAAAGGCAGGAGTCCTGCAGCGAACTGTCAGATCCTCAAGACGCTGATTCTTTCACATCTGAACACATATGAAAGGCAACAACTACTGAACGCTCTGCGAGACTGATCACTGAATGTAATAGAGACCTCCCACTGATTGAACATAATTAGCAGTAAGTGCCCATAGCTGACCCAGAACAGGCTGAGTACTCATTTCAATTGCGCTCACCGACCAATTTTTGCATTTGATTTGTTCACTTCTTACCCTTATATTTTATTACATGGCTTTGTGTTGTATCTTGTCTTGTGTGTGTATGAAGCCATGTTGAATGCCTAGTGAAGTGTCACTGAGTTTGGAATCCCAAGCTTGTTACAACTGTGTGAACCCTGCTTTGTGAGTGAATAAAGCTGACATTGTGGAAAGACACAAATTGTGTAGGCGCCTTTATAGTAAGCATGCGACATGGAGTAACAGCATACAGTAAAAATGGTCACTGGAACTACATCATGGAGAGTCAAGAGTGCACGAACAAGGGTTTCATAAAGTTGACAGGCAGTGATAGCCAATGAAGGTGTTAGAATAGAAAAGTAGCATGATTGAAATTTATCAATCAGCCCATTAAACCGAATACACTAGCCCCCCTTTCTCCACAGAGGATACCTTCCCATCCCAGTGGATGCCTGAAACCCCAGATAGTACCGAGCCCTACATATACTTTTTTCCCCTATATATACCTACCTACGATAAAGTTTAATTTATAAATGAGGCACAATAAGAGATTAACAAAAATAAGAATAAAATAGAACAACTATAACAATACACTTTAATGAAAGTTTTGCGAATGTGGTTTCTCTCAAAATATTTCATTATACTCTACTCAACTTCCTGTAATAACGTGAGATGGTAGAATGCCTGCATGAAGAGATGAGGAAGTAAATGACGCAGGTAAATGACGCAGGTAACTGACGCACGCACTGAAACGCAGCGCCCGGCTACGGTTGGCGTCTTGACGCTACGTCAGAAGGAGGAGCATCCGCTTCAGAGCCTGGGTTGGCGGCTGGTAACTGAAAGGCAGGAAAGCCAAACCACAAACTGGGTCGGGCTGGACCGCTATGCGAAAAGAATCATTATGGTAAAAAGGTTTTACCAAACGTTCCAGTAAGATAGATTTGTCGTCAGGAAATAAAACATTACATTTAACCCGAGTCTGCTCAACAGGATATGGTATTACTAATAAATGATGATTATAGTGTAGAAATATTCACTTAGCAAACTCACTGGACATGATGTGACTGTTTTATGATTCAGAAAGAATCACTTTTCTGAGTCACTATTGAAGTCGTGGTTATTTATAAGTTAACAAGGACAGTTTCATGAAGTAGTTTAAATAAACATAGCAATCATTTTTTATAGGTATTAGCCAACAACTGCAGCTAGATCAAAATTATAGACACACTTCAGTTATGCAGACATAAAATTTTAATTTTTCTGTAATTGAACTCAGTTTCGTTCCACATAGCTTAGCTTCTGCTAATGTTGAAAAGACCTGAATCATGTTACTTCAAGGTAGCACAGTCATTTCTGGTTAAAAATTTAGAATCTCTTAGGTAAACATTTAAACAAATTTAATATTTTAGTTTCCCACCATTAAAAATTTAAACTTTGTATCTGGACTATTTCCCACTCTTTGGAAGATTTCATTTATTTATTAGAGAATGGGAGAGAGAGAGAGCACATGAGAGGGGGGGAGGGTCAGAGGGAGAAGCAGACTCCCTGCTGAGCAGGGAGCCCAGTGCAGGACTCCAGGGATCCCCGGACTCCAGGATCATGACCTGAGCCGAAGGCAGTCGCCCAACCAATTGAGCCACCCAGGTGCCCCAGGACTGTTTCTCACTCTTAAAGATACTTCCCTTTTCCTCTTTCCTAGAATTTGTCCAAGGGCTAAAGGATTATAAGAGAACATGCATGTTGTGGTCGAGGATACTGACCTGCGGTTCTTGCTGCCACCCCCCGCCCACCCACCAAGACGTCTAAGCTCACGTGATTTTGAGGTTTCTTTCTTTAACACTATTGCCTCTTGGCACGTGCACTGTGCCATGTTTGCTACTGGGACCTCAGTCACCTCTTCTCCAAAAGACAGCACCTCCTAACATGAATATTGCTTCTTAATTCTCAAAAATTCTCTGAGGATCTGTAGAATATCTCTACGCCCTCCCTGGAGACAAAGGAGCATTGGGAAGCTTTCTCTTTTCTGCCTAAAAATACCATGCCAATGTTCCTGATCACTGCAGCTGCTCATGTTGGTGCTGGGTCCTCTGCAAGATAGGACACACCTTTGCTGTTATTATTATAGATTCTATGATTTCCTCTTCTCTCCACCAGGCAAGGGCGTGAAAGTGCTCTGGTGCCCTCAACAGTCCAGATCTTTATCCACTAAATCCCTTAAGCATGTTTTTCTCTCCCATTCCAGAAAGACCTATAATTTTCTTTGCTCTGTCATGGAATTCTGTCCTTATATCACGTCTTGTATCATTCCATAGTCTCTGACATATACCAAGAATTTGATATTCTTAAACTTCCTAAGTGTGGCTCTTGATGTTTAAAAGGAAACTTGGTAAATGGGTGATGGGTTTTAAGGAGAGCACTTGTGATAAGCCCTGGAAGTGATGAATCACTAAATTCTGCATCTTAAACTCTATTTTAACAAACTGGAATTTAAATAAAAACTTAAAACAAATTAAAGGAAAGGAAACTTGGGATTTAGAAAACTCCATTTTCTCTCAAGTGCTTGGCTCTTGCAACTGAAAGCCTAGTTTTCAAGACTAGTGTTTCTTATCTGTTCCTTTTTAAAGTTTATTTTGAAAGTTAAAGCTGAGCAATGGTATATGTGTTCTTACTGAATTTGTTTTTTTCTCAAGGAAAGCATTTACAGAAAACTATTGACACTGTTTAACTAATGGGCTTAAGGATAAAGGTCAAGTTACAAAAAATAATACAGTTCACTAGCAAATTATTATTATACCTATATATATGTATATTAGTCTGTTCAGGCTGTCATAACAAAATACCACAGACTGAGTGGCTTAAACAACAAAAATTTATTTTCTCATAATTCTGGAAGCTAGAAGTCCAAAATCAAGGTGCCATCAGGGTTCCTCTGGTAAGGCCCCTCTCTCCAGCTTGTAGAAGTCCACTATCTCCTTATGTTCTCCCATGGCCTATCCTCTGTGCATACACAGAGAGATAGAGGGAGCCCTCTGGTGTCTCTTCCTTATCCTTGTTTCCTCATTTAACCTAATTATTTCCTTGGTGGCCCTATCTTAAGTACACTCACATTGAGGGTTCGAGCTTCCATATATGCACTTTGGGAGAGACATAATTCAACTTATTCTATGAGTAATACATTACTTAAATTAATCATTCACAAATAATTTGTGAGGAATCAATCATTCTTACCTTTCTTCTAAAGAGGGAAACTTCTAACCCACTGCAGTGATTTAAGGATACCTGGAGGTGTCCCTAGCATGCTTAGCAGGTTGATCCCATGCAAGGACTCAAAGTCATTAGGGAAAGAAGCAGGAGAGGAGATTAAAAGAGAAAGAAGTAGGGTGGCTCATCTTCTCTCTGAGTCCTAGCCTAAATGTAGAAAGGAGAAGTTACTTCTGAATGAATGAATAATAATGCAAGTGACAGTGATAGTATAAAAGTTCGGCTTTTTAAGGCTAAGCTATTTTTTTTTTTTTAATTTTTATTTATTTGACAGAGAGAGAGAGAGACAGTGAGAGAGGGAACACAAGCAGGGGGAGGGGGAGAGGGAGAAGCAGGCTTCCCGCGGAGCAGGGAGCCCGATGCGGGACTCGATCCCAGGACCCTGGGATCATGACCTGAGCCGAAGTCAGACGCTTAACCGACTGAGCCACCCAGGCATCCCAAGGCTAAGCTATTTTAATAAACAACGACTAAGAAATGATAATTATGTGACATGATAAGAGATGCTAACACTACAATGGCAATCACATTGCAATCATATCAACATGTTGCACACCTTAAACTTACACGATGTTACGTGTGAAATATATTTCAATTTTAAAAATATATAAAAACACATGAATTAAAAAAATAACCAAGAGGCCTCAAAATAGAATGACTTTTTAAAAAGTTTATGTTTCCCCCAAATGTGGTTAGCTATAAATTGACAAACTATAGCCCATGGGCTAAATGTGGCCCGCTGCTTGCTTTTGCATGACCTCCAAGATAAGAATGATTTTAAAAGTGTTGAAAAAAAAAATCAAAAGAAGAATAATACTGTGTGACACATGGAAATTATATGAAATTCAAATTTTAGTGTTCACAAATAAAGTTTTATTGGAACACAGCCACACTTGGGCGTTAATGTATTATCTATGGCAGAGCTGAGTAGTTGTGACAGAGACCGAATGGCCCAAGAATCCTAAAGTATTTACTTTGTGACCCTTAACAGAAACCATTTAATGACCTTTGGTCTAACCAGTTCAGGCTAGTAAAGCAGCCTTACGCCCTGAGGTCATCCAGGGACCCTAGCTGCTCAGGGCAGCATCACCAACTTCAGCACAGGGCCTAACCTTGCTGTGACCCTCAGGTTTTCCAGCTGGCAAGAACTGTGGACATGGCACCGTTACTTATATTTATTCATTGTCATGAATTTTGCCGATTTCCCTCTCCTAGTTGAGAGGGACAGAGATGAATGTAATCTCTATTTGAGAGGCCATGTGCCCAGTCGAAACTCTATTTCTACTAGAAGATAAAGCTAATTCTCAGCTCTTTATATTGGCTATCTAGTGCATCCTTATTCTCAATTCTAACGCTGACCTTCTATTCTTCATACACTGAATTTTTATTCTTGCTAAGGATGGGATAATAAGAGACATATAAATGAAAATACAAAAATGTGTTTTAGTTGTTTGTTTCTACACATTACTCTATCTTTTTTTAAAGTACTCTTATGAGGTAAACTGAGAAAAATATTCTTGTAACCTGCATTCAGAGGCTTAAAAAGCTAATTCTAAAAATGACATTTTCTTTGTTTTGATACTATTAACTGATACCTCCAAGGTTTTCATCAATCCAGAACTTTCTTCCCTCTCACAATTGCTTCCATGCAATTCTTTAATATGTGTTCACTCTATAGAAAGACACACAAAGATTATTAAAGCAAAACTATTTTAATGAGTTTATGCCTCCACAAGATTATGTAAGAAAAGAACTGAGTTCATTGTCTTTATTCCACCTCCAAGACTGGCTTTAGGTTATACTGAACTGGAAACATTAATAATCTTATTTTTTCTTGATAATTCTCATTAGTTATGCATTAGTCAACAGATGTTTAATTTGGCTTAATAAAGACACTAAGTAGAATGGTACATCAGAGAGTTACATTCCCTTTCTACTGATCCATACAAAACCAAAATAAATGAGAGTACATCTACCATTAAAATAAACCCTATAGCTATAGTCAAAGTTAAATTATTATTAATTTGTATTTTCTATTGCCTAGATTTGTCTGGAAAAAGATTAGTTATATTCCTGTAGGGGTGGAAAACATTTCCCTTCTTCCCTTCTAGGTTCTTTGCCTGGACTAATAATTGGCATAAAATAGATTAACAGGAGAAAAATAAATTGAACTTTGTAAATTTTGTAAATTATGGGGGCCCCATAAAAAATATAACCTTCAAAGGTGTGACCAAAGCAGGCCATTTTTACACCTTTTAGACAAATAAACAATAAATTTGTGAAGAATTGACAAGAGAAAGGAATTTGGGCTTGAGGTAGTAAACTAGTGAAGAAGTAACAAGATTTGTTTATACAGCTTCTCCACCTCAAATTCCTTGTCTTTGGGGATAAGAATGCTTTCTACCCTTCTGGTATAGGGAGGGTACCATTCACATGGGAGATTTATTTCCTGCTCTCAGGAGTATGAAGGAGGGCTACAGCATTCTTGTACCTACTGTGTCTTGAATAACTTAAATAATCAGTAAACCAAAGGCATATTTTCAGGTGGCATATTCTGCTGTCCTTCATTATTCTGCATAAGCATTAGTTTTAGCTACTTTATGACTCTTGCTTCCATCTTCTTGTGTAAGAATCTGGGATTTAGGTTTACTTTATATCCTTCAGTGTATAAAGTTGAGCATCCACATGGATTTTTTGGAGCAACTAGGGAATGATATGCAGTAACTCCCTTGCAAGGGAAAGAGCAACTATAATGTTAATTATTTTAAATGCAGTGATCCAAAAATATGCTCCTCTGTGATAAAAATTATCTGAAAGAATAAAACTTGGAAAATAGAGAATAACAGAACTATTAAATGTTAACACAAAAGGGTGTTTTCGACATTATCCACTTTGAGAGTTGGCAAAGTGCAGGCTTCAGGTGAAATCTGGCCTTGTCCGTTTGTTTGCAGAATATCTGTGGCTGCTTTTGCAATAACAACAGAGCTGAGTAGTGGCAATGAAGACCAAGACTGTATGGTCTGCAAAGCTGAAAATATTTACTACCCAGATCGTTGCAGAAAATATTCATCAACCACTGATCTGGTCCATCTCCTCTCATTATATGTGTGTGGATACTGAGTTCAGGAGAGGTTAAGAGAATGAAAAAGCAGCAGATCCCACATCTCTTGTCTCACAGGCAAGAGCTTCAAAAAATGGAAGATTAAGGTGAAACTCCTTTCCTATTAATTCAATAGCAGTCTAAATTCTATTCTGCTCAGACCAATTACTCACTGCCCCTGAAAATATATGTCTTGCACTTTTATGATTATGCCACTGTTCATGCTTTTCCATCTATTCAGAATGTCATTTCTCCCTTCCTTGTCTGTCTAGAAAACTCCTACTTATTCTGTAAGGCCCAATTAAATGTCATATCATCTCACTAGCTTTCCTTGATCTCCCCAAGCAGAAATAGGGGCTCTCATCTATATTCTTATATCAATTTATGTGTATCTTTTAAAAACTATAGTATGTCAAATTGACACACTCAAGAAAGAGTAATGTAGAACTGTACCTGTATAAATGGTTAAAATGGTAAATTTTATGTCATGTATATGTTACCACTATTAGAAAAAGGGTGGGAGGGAAGAAAGAATGAGCCTTGTTCGTGTATCATTCTGGGATTCTGGTATGCACGTTGTGGGACTGAGTTTTTTTTTTTTTTTTTTTTTTTTATTAAAGATTTTATTTATTTATTTGAGAGAGAGAGAATGAGAGACAGAGAGCATGAGAGGGAGGAGGGTCAGAGGGAGAAGCAGACTCCCCGCCGAGCAGGGAGCCTGATGCGGGACTCGATCCCGGGACTCCAGGATCATGACCTGAGCCGAAGGCAGCCGCCCAACCAACTGAGCCACCCAGGCGTCCCAAGGGGACTGAGTTTTAATAGCAAATCTCATTAGTGTCTACTTTGTTCAAGATTGTTTTTCCTGCAGCAGTACCTGAATGCTGAATATGTTCTTTTATATATTCATGAGAGAGAGAGAAGGAGATTATGTAAAATCTTGTTCTGTCCTGGCATTAACCACCATCTACTCTTTAGCAAGAATAAGCTATTTAAAATATTTATTTGTGAAGGTTCACTCTAAATCTTCATCTTCCACCATCATTCCAGTCTCTGTTATCACTGATCTTTATTTGCATCCTGTGCTAGATGGATCCCCACTCTAAAGATTATCTGTTGAGGTAGGAATCAACTGGCTTCCTAGTTGAAGGCTTATACAGCAATCACAGACTCCTCATTCTCTCTGTCGGAAGTTGACAATTCAAATTTAGGAGAAAGAGATGATTGTTTTAATCATAAGATACACAACCCTGGTTATTTCTGTCTCCATTGGTAAATGTACAAGTTTGAACAAGTGCAAAAGTATAATTCTTCTGCATTTCTGTAAATGCCTCCTGTTGACCTAGAAGGGATATTTGTTTGCCTATACTATAGTATAAAAAATCTTATCACTGACTGAGAATCCTGAACTCTGTTATTTCCTACGTTTTCCTTCAAAGTTCTCTCCTGGTAGAATTAATGGGAGAAAAAGAAAAGGAAAAAAAATAGAAGAAGCCTCTATGAGAATTCCTTGGTAAACTGTCGCATGGCTGTCTTCAGACGACTTATTTATATACATATGATAGTAGTTGTCTGTTTAAGGACCTGCCCGCTCCTGTGGCTTTAAAATATATGTCTGCTGAGATTCAGACTGACTCACCTTTAAATCCTCACATGTAACATAGGGCCAGACACATAACAGTCGAACACTGAAAATCTAATATATAAAAGACAAAAGAAGTCAACTGAATGTTGCTTTAAAAATTGGTCATATCTAAGAACTTAGTGAATTTAAACATTTGCAGATTAAATCCCAGGCATCTAACCAACTGACAACTTTCCAAATTATGCGTTTAGGGAACATAAATAAAAATCACATAAGATAATTCAAAAGATGAAATAGGCTAACAAACATGTGAAATAAATAATATCACTAGTGATCAAAGAAATGCAAATGAACAATTTCTCAGCTCCTGGGCTGAGATACTCTACGCATTTTAATGTATATCTATTTAGCATAAATTAGTAAACTTTAAAAAACAATTTGACTAAAAAGCCCTCAATCCGGTGATTTTTGTTTCTGGAAAATCTAAAGAATTAATATAACGTATGAAAAACTTCATGCCGAAGGTGTTCAGCTTGGTGTTATTTATAATAGAAAAACCTGGGAGCCCATTAAATATGAAATTTGCCTCAATGGCTAAGTAAACTGTGGTATATTTACTCAATAAATTATCAAAACGTATTGGATGTATGCTTACAAAGCATTTAAAATAAGTTGGAAACAGGATTAAATATGTAGTGAGGTAAAAAAAATCGACTATCATTGTGATCACAAATAAGTAAAATAAGAAAATAAGACAAACAGAATAGAAAGAACAAAAGAAAGAAAACACTGAAAGAAATGTCACAAAAAACAGTGAGAGGCTTTTTTTGGATTATTTAAGAATTCTGTTTTCTTTCCTTCTTTATTTGTTTCTAAATTTGTTCTAATCATCTTCTATAACATATATATTAGGGAAATATAATTTTAAAAAATCAAATACTCAAACTAATTACTGTAGTGTCTTTAAGTGATTAAGGAGGTTAGACATTTAGCTATCTAATATTTCACTCAAGATCAATTTTTCTGATGTCTGGGGGAAAGCCAAAACATTCTTATAACTGTTTCTTTAGTTTGCCAAGTTAGTTGTTTAAATTCTATTTGCTGTTATTGCCATGTACTAATTATGCCAATCTGGAAATGTCATATAATATATCTATAACATTGCTGAGTGTCAGTTTCCTTACGTATAAAATGGCAGTAATGTTACTATTACTACTAATAACAATGACTTCACAGGGATTTTGTGAGTTCTTAGAGGTGATAACAAAGATAATATTGAGAACTGGTGCTTAGAAACGTTAATTCTTTTCTTCCCACAAGAATATCTTTCTAATATCAGATAGCGTGAACCACCATCCTATTCTTTAATTGAGCTGCCTACCAAACAGACACTTGGTTAAAATTGGAAAAACCACCAACAGCATTGCATGAGGCAGTAAATTGCATGTGCTTGAAGCTGAGGTAAGAAGCATCAATTAGAATAAGAAAAGAAATTTTTTATCTAATCTTATGAAAATTATATGCTCTTAGGAAAAGCTTTAAATAGCCTTTGGAATGAAATACTTACACCATTTCTAATAGGATCCAAATACTATTAAATGTGTTAGACTGTTCAAGAATAATGGTACATTTTGGAAAAAATATGAGTCTTGTTAATATGCTAATTTCACAGGCATATTTCTATTTGACAACTGTGGGTATTATTTTAATTAGAGTCATACTTACGTTCTAATATAAGAATTACTACTAAAAGCAGTTTTAATTTCCATCAAGAATAATTTATTGTATTCTTTTCGCTTTGTTCTTGAATCCACACCCGTTGCAAATTATCTTGTCTCTTTTAATTAGTAGCCTAAAGCAGTCTTCTTGTTTTCTACTCTTCTCTGCTACTTATATCAATTATCTTTATTTCTTTTTCAATTTTCCCTTCATTTAAAGCTTGATGTGATAAAACTTCAGAATAAAACAATAATAAAAAATTTTGCTGGCTTTTAAATAAAAATCTATTCAGTATTATTTCCATTTTATTTCCAAATAGTGGGGAAGGTATATACCTTTGTGGGACACAATGGAAAAGATAGGGGATAAACATACTTAAATCATCAGTCTCATATTGTTGGAAATGTTTATTTTATCTAACCACATAGGCTTACAGAATAATCAAGAAATTAATCTAAATTGTTTTGTATTTTGCCATCTTCCCTATTCAGGCCAGTTATGTCACAGATGTGAAGTAACTCTTCTGAAAAAAAATATTCCCTTTATTAAACCGTTAGAATCCTATCATAATAATATGTGCCAATTACAAATATATAGCCTGGCATATGCAAATCTGAGTTTTTATTGTAAATTAATGATTAAATGGCTACAGCTTAAAGTCTTGTGCACATTTTTCTTGTTCTTTTTTCTGTAAACATGTAATATTTAATTAATTTAATCTGTTAAATTTGTTTCTGATATTGGTGACTATTTCAATAACTCAGAGCAATATTCAATGACTTAAAATATCTAACACATGTCTTAGAAACAACTTACGTATATACTGGGCCAATTTTCCAGTGGGAAAAAACAATCTAGTAACAGGTCTGAGGATTAATTTACATGTCAAATACGTCAATTTTGCTGAAATCTCCATTCAAATATATTACTTTGAAGGAAAATTTAGCTGAAATTTTAAGAGATGGACGTTTTACAGTGTTGTTATGTGAAGTAAATCTATAAAATAGAAATATCCAATGTCTCTTTATAATGGGAATTTAAAATTTAACAGTATTCAGCAATATAAAACATTTCTCTTAATCACTTAACAGCTGCTGGCTGCATTGGAGTTTTGTCTACTTCTTTATTTCTAACTAAGCTGACTGAAATATCTTCTTGTACTTTTTATAGAAATATTTACTTAGCACACAATAATATTTTATGGCAACCAATTTCTCTTCCAACATTTAGGTAATTTTCTCTAATTTAATCACCTTCTACAGAATGCAGACATGTTCCATGTTCAGAAGTGTAGATTAACTGTGAACAGAATATACATTTTTGCCATACATAGGAAATCAATGTCACACATTTGCTTGACTGGCAGTTAAATTTCTCTCAGTATTAGTCTTCATTAATGTGGGACTGTAAATCTTTCTTTCC